>NC_081409.1:54606967-54908530 GCF_030272615.1 Cryptomeria japonica
GAATTGGATTTGAAATTGGAGAAAGTTTCGGTACTGCAAATAATCAAGATCAGAACAAACTAGTAAGACAACTTAATGCTTATAAATTTAATGGGAAATGTTTCAATTGCAACAAATATGGTCATAGAGAAAATCAGTGTAGATTTAGAAATAATCAGAATACAAACTCACCCACCGCTCAATGTTCCAAATGCAACAAAGTTGGTCATAATTCAGAAAATTGCAGAATGAATGTGAAATGCTATGTTTGTGGTAGATTTGGGCATTTATCTAATCAATGCAGAACACAAACTGGTCAAGGATATGGAAAAGCTATTCAGAGGAATAATGTAACTTTTTATGCATGTAAGAAGATTGGACATATTGCAAAATTTTGTAGAAGCAAGACTATACCGGCGAACAATAAAGGATCTAGTGTGAAGGGAAAAGAAAAGGTAAATCAAATAAAGAAAGATTTTTCAAAACAATGGATTAAGAAGGAAGATCATAAAGTTGACGAATCTATCTCTACACAGGTAGAACAGAGTAACCCTCCATCGGTAGGAGATTATTCATCTAACTAAGGAATAATCCTTACGAGGTATTGCAAAAAATTGAAAATCATGCATTTTACCCTTGGTTGATGGTGAGAAGATACATTTCTTCTTTACTGGTAAATGTGTTAAGTTTTTACTTAACTGGCGAGCATTTCATGTGGTTTTAAAGAACCTTTTTGGCTATAGAGCACTAGAAAACCCTCATTTCGACTCACCAAGCATTCAAACAATTAGAGAGTGTGAAACTGAGCAAGGGCATCCTAAGGCAAACCTGCGAAGTGATTTTCAGGCATTTAGAGAAATTCAATTAAGAGGTATTTATCAAAATGGCAACCTCATCTTCTGTTCCTGAGTTTATTGCAAAACCTATCATTGTTGAAAACATCAAATGCCCTAGACCCATGTTTAAGATTATCCCCAAGATTGCAAAGCAAGATGATTCAGTAAGAGCTTTCTCAAAAATTATGAAGGGTGTAGCATTTGCTGAAGACCCTAGAATCTACATACATTGAAACATAGAAAACCTAGGGACTGAGGATTTGAAGAAATTTTTTAATGAGATTATTACCAATGAAAACTGCATGATTAAACATGAACATAAGATTGTGGAAGACTTAGGTTTTGTAGAAATACTGAACATTCCCAAATTTCCAAAGGAAGTTGTACGACTTGTATTGAGTAGAGTTCATGTGGTTAGAGTCAGTTTGCAAGATAACCAAGGAAGCAATTAAGGAAGTTACTCATTTACCTTCAACCGGTAGTAGGCCTGATAAAACAAAGAAAATACCTAACAAGAGTGTGACAAGTTTAATCAGAGCCACATCTGATAGAAGATCACTTAGAATCAATGATGTCAAGGATATAAATGTGAGATATGTTAGTATGATACTTGGATATAAAGCAAAACATGCCAATAGACTGAATTTGGTTTCTAGCCTTTGTATTCACAATGCATATGAGATGGTGAACAAAAATCCTAAGATAGATGTTTGTGAATGGCTCAAAGATGAACTAATTGACAATTTGAAGAAGATTAAGGGAGATAAGAAAGCTACTTTCCGTTTTGGGAACCTACTAGTATGCTTAATGATATACTTTACCAAAGAGATACCCAACATAGGTCATAAGGATTTTGGTTTTGACATCCCATTAGGAAAATAGATACAGGAAGCTTTCACCGGTATGGGTATTGACTGTGACAAGAACATTGCAGATTACTTCAAAACATTTCAAACTAAGATGAGAGCAAGAGAGAGATTACCGTAGAGCACAGTTGATAAATATGACAAGAAAATATGTTTTGTCATTAAGCAAGATGAGACTTGGATGGAAGCAGTAAGCCCTAAAACTATTTGAGTTACTGAGATGGGTTATGAGGTAGACCTACCTGTTCTAGAAACATATTGAAAAGCCCTACTTGATGCACCTAGGGAGCCATCTGAAGGAATATTTGGTAATGCAAAAACTATTGCAAGTAATTTATCTATGCAAAAAGAAAGGAAGAAAAGAGACAAGTTTATCAAAGATGCCTCTAAGAAGGCCAGTGAAATTAAGGAAAATGTCATGAATATTAGTGGTATATCAGCTAGTAAGCTTAAAGGACTGCAACCGGAATCACTCTTTCACCGGTTGTGACATCTTTTGATACTCACAGTGGCAAGGCTGCTGAGTTTAAGAGAGTGGAAAGGAAAAGGAAAACCCCACTGATACCTTCTCCTCCTTCTAAGAAAACAAGGACACTAAGGAAAAAGCAACAGGCAGTTAGGGAACTGCAGAAGAAGATTACACCAAAGAAGAAATAGACACCGGTTACCCCTACACTGGATGATCCACTGAATGAGATTACATAGGAAGGTAATCTAGTAAATATAAATAAATGGTATAATTATTTTAAGGATTTTGACAAACAAACTATTGAAGAAAGCGTTATTTTACATTTGGATATCTACAAGAAACTTTTGATAGAAGTAATTGATGATTTACCTAATAATTTATACATGAGATTAGAAGCTAAAAGGCTATCTATGATGGAACTGGATAAGAAGTTGAATGTTGAAGCACTCTTGGTTGTACATCCGGTAAACTCTAAGGAAGAGATAGATGAGCTTATATCTGAAGAAAACCGATCAGTATTTGTTAGTGCACACCAGCAAGTAAGCCTGATGGCTGGAAGGGTTAAGAAAATTGCAGATGAGACTACAGATAAATGGGACATATTTTTTTTTGAGAAGGAAAAGAAAGAGGAAAGAAACAGACCGAAAGTGGAAAAGACATTCAAGGTATATCAAAAAGATAAGGAAAAAGGTAAAGTAGGTGGTGTACCTTCTATAAAGGTAACCAATAACATCCCTCCATTGGCTCAGGACACCCCTCCATTAACTTCAACATCACCGGTACAGACAACTAATCCACCGGATATGGCTACTAAAGGTATAACTCATGATAATACTAACCCACAATCTGAGATACTTTTTACCATGAATGTAGATACTCAAGATATAAACATTGTTGTGGACAAAGAAACTGCACAGATTAAGGCAGATGATGTCAAACACAACAAGATCTCTGAGATACCGGCAAACACTGTAGACTCTAAGGAGATAGAGAAACCGGCACAAACTGTTGATTCTCAGAACACTGAGATACCAGCCCAAGTAGAGAAACTGGTAACTAAGAAACCTACAAAGGATAAGACAACTAACACAAGGCAACTGGAATCAGAGAAACAGGCAGTTGTACAGACTGAGAAACAATTTGAGGCAGAGGTTCATGTTGAGTCTGGGAAATTGGAAGTTGCAGAGGTGCTTAATCAAACTGAGAAACCATCAAAGGAAGAGGCACATACACAAACAAATCCACCAGAAGAAAATGTAAGTAAAGTGGAAGCATTTGATGGAAATAAAGAGGATATAGTGAAGGTAATTGGACAAACATCTATTAAGAAGAAACCCATAGCAGAATTGAGCACATCTACAGGTGAATTTAGACCTTCTAACATAACAGAGGTTCTATTGGATTCCATCAAGAGGATTACAGATTGCAATGCCTTAGCATTTAAGGCAATTTATAACACATTACCTATCCTGAAGATGATTGCATCTAATTGTCAGATAAAGCACATTAATGATTCTTTAGGTAAATTTGACACATTGTCCAAATTCATTGCTGATAACGTCATAACTCTGGAAAAGGTGAATGAGGATACCATTAAGGAGATACTTGACAAAGAGAAAAATACATTCTTTGAGAATACTATAAAGAAATGTACCAATCACTTGGACACACTTTTATTGGTACTTAATTCTACAATTTTGGAGTATAAGGAGTTATATAGAGAAGTATGTAAACCTCACTATTTGACAGAGGACATTGATGAGGAGATTAAGAAGACACAGAAAGAAATTGATGACATTGCAGATAAAATGATAGGTTCATCTGAACTTATCTTAGTTTTTGAGCAGGAAATGGCAGTTTTTGAAGAGAAGTTGGAGAAACTTAAGAAAGAAAAGGTAAGAATAAGGTCCAAAGCCTAGGAACTAAAGGATAAACTTGGTCTGAGGTTAGATAATCTAATTACTCAAAGATCTGAAATGGTTAAGGCAACAATTACTACAGAACGATCACCGGAGCAGTAAATGCACTATCTCACTGGTATGATCCAGCAAACTGAGGCAACTCTAACTGACAACAACAAGTTTATGCAGAGTTTGAATCTAGTTTTGGCGGACATTTTTCCGATAGTAACCAACCGGTTGCAAGCCTTGAGGTAGCATTTTTTTTTGTACTCTTTTGATTATTTATGACATCCTTTGTCATTTATGTCAAAGGGGGAGTAGAAGAGAGAAAAATGCATGTTCAAAGGAGATCACTTGCTCAAGGGGAGAACATCTTTTTGGATTTCAGTTTTGGGATAACAATTTTGATTTTTCTCATGAGTGTTGCCATCAATGCCAAAGGGATAGATTGTTGAAATTCTACACTCATATGAGAATAGTTGATGTTGTCATTGATGGCAACCAATTGGCAACCAACCGACAATAGGTTTCTACATGCACTGGCAGGAACCGGCACCAGCAGGCACTTACAGTGACATCCAGTTTACACCAGAAATGAAGTATAATGACACTCAGGCCGACACGGGATAAAGTTTTTTTTATGTGAATTATTTTGTAAATGTAATTAACTATTTGTAAGACAACTTGGTATATTATAAAAGACTCATATATGTATGAGATCTTATAACTCATTTTCACGAAACGTATGGTAGACAGATAGTTGTTTAGTGGCAGCGAAGGTTTTTGGTTAAGGTATCTATCTGAGCTTAAATCAGTATTGAACCTGGCATTAGAAATTTTGTTTTGAGTAGTGCATTGTATTGGATTTAATTATCCATTTAGTAGTCAGTGAGACTCTTCATTAAGCAGTGATCTCTAGGTTGTTGGCCTCCCTGCATGTGTAGGCCCCTATTGTAAGTAGTATTTTTTCATTGGCCAATGAGTAAATCTTGTGGGTCACAAATCCCACTGAGGTTTTTCCCACACTAGGCTTCCTCATTAAAATATCTTGTGTTATGGTGTGTTTCTATGTTGTCTCTGTTATTTGTGTTTACCGCATTATTTATTGTTTACCGGTACATTGTTTTGGATTGTAAAGTTATAAATAATTTAAATATTCATTCAACTAGTTAGACACTGATTCACCCCCCTTCTCAGTATCTTTGGGACTATCATGAAATCTAACACTTAGGAAGATCATCGTAAGATTTCTAGGATCCTAGTCAAGAGACTCTTCAATTCTCTTATGTAGAGAGATACTTTGGCCTAGAGTCCTAACCCGAAAGACAATTTTTTTGTTGCATCAGGGTACCTAGAGTTAGATAGAAAATTTAATGGCAAAGTGGGTGTATCTTGATGGAAATAGGTTTGGAATATATTCTCATGGCCTAAGTGCAATTTTTCCCTCTAGTTGGTGGCCCAAAATAAATGTTTAACCTAGGATAATTTGAGTAAATGTGGATTTCAGGGTCCTTTGGTGTGTGTCCTTTGTAAAAATAATAAAGAGGGTGTTTCTCATCTTTTTTTCTAGTGCCACTACTCAAAGGGGATTTGGTATTTCTGGTGGGAGTTATGGAATCATGCTTGTATTCATGCCACCTCTCTAGTGGAGTTTTGGGAAATCCTAGGTAGGCCTCCAGCTAAGACACCTTTTCTCCAAATTGTGTAGATTATTGGCCCCTCTTTTATCATTTGGAATCTTTGGTTAGAAGGGAATTGAAGAATATTTCAAGAGGCAAAATTAGAGAGTGGCCTTTTGTGGAATAATATTGCTGGTAAGCTTAAGGAAACTATTACAGTTAAATGTGATCTTTCGGTTTTAGTGGATCTTGCTAATATGGATGTTGTAAAGAAGTTGAATCTAGTGGACAATGGCTTAAACCTTTTGTTGGTAGGAGAGAAAGGAAGGCCGAGTAGAAAGTTCAAATATGAGAGAGATGGCTCCCTCCTTTGTATTCGAAGAGGGTTTTGAAAGTAAAAACGAACAGATCCTCCAAAGGGATTCCTGGATTTATAGGAATTGGAGGTATTGGCAGGAGCAGTGATGGTAGTGTTATGATCTTTTTCTCAACTTTAAAAGGGTTTCATTCTAATAACCATATGGAGGCCCTAGCTATTCTTCATGCTATTGAAAAAGGACTTGCACTTTGCTACAGAAGGAATATCTGTGAGTCTGACTTGCATATTGTGATTGATATGTTACTGATCAATGTTTGGATAATGTTAATTGGCAGTTGGCCTTAGTGGCTATGCAGATTCTAAATATATGCTTGTATTTGGAGCATATCGCTTTTAGGCTTATCCCTCGAGAATGGAATAGAGTAGCAAATTGTTTGGCCAAATGGGCCTCAGAGAACCCTAATGTGTGGGATGTGGAGGATTGGGCTCTTTACCCCAGAGTATTCTGGCATTTTGGATAAGTTAATTATGGAGGACTGAAAGCTATAGTTGTTTCTTTAGAGAGGTTCCTTGAGAACTTCTTCCTCTTTGTGTTTTGGGCTCTTTTTGTAGGTTGGTGGTCCTTTGCTTTGTATTCTTGACTTTACTAAGTAAATTTTTACCCTTCTTCTTAAAAAAGAAAAATAGATAAATATTCTTACTCTCTCTACCTTCAAGGGCTCTAATAATCCATTCGGCACCTTAGACAAGGCCTCAGTGTTAGACTAATAATAACCACAAGTGTTCAAAACCACAGGGAAGGAAATGATTCTCTCATGCCATACGCTGAAATTCTTTATTACCATCCAAGGAAGCCCATAGAAAATCCATAAGAATTTTCTTAGTTTTTCAAGGGGCTTCAAAAGGCACATACAACAAGAGAAACACTAAACATGTGTGGTGAGATAGAATTTGCAGGACACCTAAAGCATACCACCTAGTAAAAGAGGTGTACTAATCTAATAGTATACCTTTTTCTCAATTTTAGATATGACAACCCGTCATAAGGTAGGAGAAAATACTTGAAGGGTGAAGGGAATGCCAAAAGACCTTAAAATTTCTCTATAATTAATCTACATCCATTCATAGGAATCAAAATAATTGTATTTATGAACGAAAGATTGTTTATAACATTGAGACCTAAATATTTTCCTATAATCAATCAACATCCATCCATAGGAATAAAAAAATTAGTGTTTATGAACAAAGGATTGTTTGTAACATTCAGTCATATGCCATTTAATACTCAATCCAAATACCTCACAGAAAATGTCTAGACAATATAAGGATTATTTGATAGTGCTTTTTTCCTCCAATAATATAAAAAAGGAGTTACCAATAATACAGCTGTTCAACAAATGAATTGAGAAAAAAGATAAAGAAATGTTTTTAGCCAAGTTTTGAGACATAGCGTGAGCTAGAAGGTAGCCAAAGCCTTCACAACCACACAAATTGTAAAACTGAACTGATTTTGTTGAAGTTGAAAATCCTTTAATATACATTTATTATCAAAAAGCCAGAACAGTGCAACTCTACCTCAAAATTTAGGTAGAGTTAAAAGTTTATAACGAAAATATCATAAATAATATTTAAATATGAACCACACATAAACTAAACTCATTATACGATGACACGCCTTCCGGTTCTACGAAGACACAAGGCCTGCAAGCACAATGGCTCAGCAAGGGTTTGAACCTTGGTGACCGCTTCACCAATGGAATGTTTAAACCACGACACTACATGTCCGAAGACACCTTAAAAACGACATTATAATTAATATAAGCTTTCAGTTTTTTTCTGTAAATTAGAAAATGTGTGGGTTTTATCAAACTGTTAAACGACATGATCTGTTCAGAATTGAACCTCGGAATAACCTGAATGGAAACCCTAAATATGGAAATAAGGTCTAAGCATGTTTATACAAATAAGAAAATTTAAGAAATTTATTAATATGTAAACAATGTCTTAACATTATACAGATTAGTTGTGTTTTTCATTAAAAACCAGGAAAAATATCCTCCTTTGCCTTCCAGTTTTCTGTGGGGTCGTAAGGGCCGCAAGGGATTTCCTAGCAAAGTATTTCAGGTTTATCTGTTATTTTTAATGCACAATACTCTAGTTATCAGAGATTTCTCATAGTGAACAAGAAACAAGCGAAGTAAATAATTAACTATGTTACAGAAAGTAACTATCATGATGTTGACAACTTGAACAAGAGCAATTAACACATATTCAATCAGTTATAGAGGAAAAACAACTTGAACACTTTTCCTCCAAATTTAGGCAAAAAGGAAAAAAGTTTAGAAAAAAGATTATAACTCAGTATTTGATGATTTATGAGTGGAATGAGAATCATCGCTCACTATGCCCCCTTTTAAGAAACCTACACAGGCACAATTTATGTCAGTTGAAATACATATTCAGATATTAATCTTAGATGGCCTATGATTTACCTTGTAAGGCCACTCTGATTGGCATATCAAACTCTTTAAAGAGATGAAAATGTGTATAATTATTTACCCAAGTTGAAGATCACTTTGAATAGCAACAGTGTTGGGATTCGAATTCTGTGAAAAATTCTCCAAAATTGTTCTCTCGAGGTTTTGCACTTCATCTGGTGAACAGTCCTGCTCTATTATACTTGTATAGCCTTCTCTTTCAATGTCAAGTATCTGAGAGAAAACCAATGTCATGTATCATGAACACTAGAATGACCAGGAAAAGTAAATTTGCATTAAACCTATAAAATAATATGGTAGTTCATTAGTATGATCCTTACTGAAAACAAATTACTTATCAATCATGAGATATATACCCCATCTATGAGGACAAACTACACGATTTAAGCTAGAAATGGATTTAGTAAACTGTTTTTGAAGACTCTAATATAGGTCCTATTCCTTAACCGGCTGATAAGCCAAATATAACAGCAGAAAAAACAACAGTAATAAAATGAAACCGCTTACAGCAGAAACAAATAACTATCATTCAGACTGCTCAGAAAAGGATTGATTAACACATCCAACAATGCTCTGTATTAATCCTGAACGAACTGGCTACAGAACAGTTCCAAAACATATATCTTTAAAACAGCAGGCAAATACTAATAATTATCGAGGACGTAGGCCCCCAAAAAGTGTTTTCAGCTCATGAAACAAACAGTTCACTACATATGGATGAGGTTTATAGCAGTTTCATTTTGCTAAGGACAGTTTAGTTTATTGTATTGAAAATAAATACAAATAACTAAAAAAAAAAAGGAAATCATGCAATAAAACAAAATTTTATATGAATTGGAGATGGTGGAAAATGCATGTGAGTGAAGCATCATGCATTACTATATGATCTCAAAAATTGGATCTTTGCAACTACCTTAAAAGCTATTCTTGATTCTTTACATACTATTATGGTCAAGGTTCTTGGCCAACTTAATCGCAATCATGTTATCACAAAAAATTCACTATAGCCTTGATGCAGATCTATTCCCAAGAGTCTTATCAAACCATTTGGATTATCGACCAATACACACATCGTACGAACGATTCTTAGAATAACATTATGCATTTATTCATCACTGGCAATCAATATAGATCAACATTCAGTTTCATTTATTACAATATTCTTCTTCGAAATTTTCATCTACAGTCAGCCACTATGTCTCCTTCAATTCCTCTTCAGCAAAATGACAAACTCCCCTCTAAACCATATCAATTTCATTTATATATTTTCATGAGAAAAAGTTGAACTATTGGAACTAAATTGTCACAAATTGTTTTAATTTCCTTTTGTCATGTGTCACCATTTAAAAGGTCCTCAAAGAAAATTTAAAGCTTTGTCAAATCTTTAACACGTACTAGGAACTCTATTAAAATTTCTTTATTCACAAAACAAACAATGAAATTATAGGAAACATCCAACATATGGACTCCTGCTTTCAATATTTTTCCCGAATAATGCTATTACAAAGTTGTTCTGGAAGTTAAAATAGATTTCAGTCTTATTGGCTTCATACAAAAATCGGCAACATATGATGAAAATCACAAATCCGCAAGCAAGAACTACCATGAAATTTGATGCAACAATTAATCTCCCGCTGAAATCACACATAGCTTGCAAGTCGTTCAGTTGGCTTGACTTAAGTCTGAAAACTTAAAAACAACTGCGAGATTTAAATTGCAAGCATGAAGTATTCTTCTTGATGTAGGGAACCCCCTATACATGCCATATAACAATTGCTGTAATTTTAACTAATGGAGGTACATTAATAACCTCCCACACAACACCACATTACCATACTGATATAAATCAGCAACCTCTCTTCGACATACATTGCAATACAGAAATGCTTCAAACACTCATAAAAATCTGCAAGCTGCAATGGGAATTACTCACACTAGATCAATTGAGTTTGTAATCCATCAAAGCAAACTGAAATTACATTGATATGACAGTGATAAGGGCTGATAAAATCATCACAAAACTGATCTAAAACTAAAGCAAAACAGCAACCTCACATAAGCTTTAAATTTGAAAGAAAACTAGCAAATTGTCTACAACTCTAAGGTCGTAGGCTTCACAAAACATCTTCAATTTATGAATCCCACGTCAAAACCACCTAAAAATAAATTGTAACTGAAAACCACCTACAAATATGATTAAAACCTTCATTCCTTCTTTCTTTGAACTTAACTCTGCAAAATCTTGCTTCAATTAGGCCATCTGGCCTCTACTACCTCTTCATTCTTTACCTATAGCCAAAGACTCTAAACACTTGCAACCAGAATTAATTTATAGACTAAGTGGGTTGCAAATTAACTTGAGTTTACAACATACCATGGGTTGTAACCAGTCCCAGAATCCCATGCCTATGTTAGAAGGCCTACACAAATTATAATTTATTACTTGCAAGTTACAAAACATAACCCACCAAATCCTATACCAAGAATCGGAAGGCACAAGGAATCATGTAAGATGACAATTAATGCTCTTTCATAACCTCTTACACCAGCCACATCACAATAGTAGTTAACTATGATGTCTCCTTTACTTTGCAAGATGCTCCCATAAGACATAAGACATGCACTGCCGCTTGTCACCTAACGTGCCCACTTGTGTGGAGATGCTTGTGCATAAGACACACAAGGTAAGAAATATTTTTCGTGAATATGGATTGGCAAAATAGATTTGAGTGGTAAGACCATCCTTTCAGGTTGCAAGCAACCTACAACAAACTCCATCATTGAATTTGGTACCTCTAATTCGTTCTTCTTTCTTCTCTTCCAACACCTAGTCAGACCAAGTATCCTTCTCTTGCAACTCTACTCTACAATCGACCTCATAAATGTGGAATCAACTCCACCATGAACCAACCACCTCCTCCAAATGTAACTCATGCTTTCCTCTATTCTTCTAGGATTCATCCCACTATAGTTAGCCACCTCCGACAAAATACATTTATATTTAACTCTTCAACACCATAAAACTCTTTTG
Source organism: Cryptomeria japonica (assembly GCF_030272615.1). Classification (NCBI taxonomy): domain Eukaryota; kingdom Viridiplantae; phylum Streptophyta; class Pinopsida; order Cupressales; family Cupressaceae; genus Cryptomeria; species Cryptomeria japonica. The sequence continues at coordinate 54,618,486 of NC_081409.1, forward strand.
CATAACAAACGTCACTAGCACCATCCTTCTAGACTTACTCACCCATAAAATGAAAATCATTATCATCTTCCAATTGAATACAATTTGAATTTGCCTTCTCAATAGCTGCTACAACTTTAACTTTGTTCTCTTCTTTCATGCCTTAAACAACACATGTAACTGTATGACTTCTTTGAACTACAAACAATTTATTTCTCTACCTCCATTGTTGCAATCCTCATTAATGTATCATCTCTTTCTATTTCCACATTCTCTAACAAAAATTCAAGCTCTCTAACCAAACAGTCTTCATCTTCACTATTCTTAAACAAATCAGCCTCATCATAACATTCAATAAAATTATATTATACCTTGTTACTTTCTATTGAAACTTTGGCTCTACTTCCAATGAGTTTATCCCACTCAGCTTCAATCTATAAAAGCAAACCATCATGTTCACCCGCATACACAATTTCATTTACAAATATGTCATTGTGAAGCAATCACCGATGAGGAGGGATCTCAAAGAGATCAATCCAGACTAGTCAGCAAGAGTAAAGACAACGGAAACACACATATATGATGGAGGCAATGCAGAATGGATAGTTTTATTGCATGAATTTTGATTACATTCAACCGGTAACAACCAGGTTACAACATATAGACACACTGGCCTAGTAGAATAGGTCACAACTGGGACCTTGAATCGAAAGATCTATCTTCTAGGAACAGTCTATCTATTTGATACTCTGATTGATTCTAATTGATTATTATATTCTAAAGCATGATTACAAATATATATCGATCCAAAGGATCCAGTCAGCCCAAAAGGGATCAAAACCCGAAGAACAAGACCTAACGTGCAAAATAAACAAAGTCGACCTCCACCAGGAGATTCCTTCAAAAATTCTAGAGGATGAAACATAGATCACAGGAAAAAGTCGGCCACACACCAAGGAACATTTAAATCAATGCCCAAGTCTCCACAAGCTTCGGAATGGGTTCTGGAAGATCACCAGAATAGATTTCAGGCAACTAGTAACAAAGGAACAACCGGTAACAAGAATCTGTCATGAAAACCGATACCAATATCTTGTCGGTATGTGATCCAAATGAGATGCAGTCTGAAAGAAAGAAAGATGATCAAGTCTTCAAGTAGAATCCAACTCCACAGGATCCAATGAGCCAAAACTAAGACACACAGAAAGGAAAACTGAAACTGCAAACAAAAAATAAAACATAAAGGAAATTTTTTTTGGTTGATGCAAGATTGTTGTGAACCAGGGATGCTCCTGCATCAGACATCCGGGGTTAATGAAAAAGTGAGCCTCTCACTTTGCTGGGGTCAAAGGGAAACCAAGGCGGTCTACCTTTTCTTGAGAAATCCAAGATGAATCTTCAACTGGTCTGCCCTTCTACTTCACATGACATCCCTTGTACTGACTGTTCCAGGTACTACTCCCAATCCTACTATCCAAAATCAATTCAATCTGATCGGGTTCCTTCCAAGGCAATTGTTTCTCAAGGTATGCAACACTGTTTGCACTGAATTCTAGTTCATGGTACTCATGAAGATCTGCAATGTTGAATATAGGTGAAATACTTACTATCTAGTAGCTCCACTTCATATGCATTTCTAGAACTGAACTTCCTCAAAATCTTACAGGGTCCAAACTTCTTCATCTGCAACTTATTATAAGTTCCAACTGAGAATCTCTCTTTTCTTAGATATACCATCACTTCATCGCCAACTTCAAATTCCTTATGTCTCCTCTTCTCATCCGCCTTCTCCTTATATTTGTTGTTCATGTCTTCCAAATGTTGTTTAACGTAAATATGTAATGCTGCCATGTGATCTCCAAATTCTTCTACTTCTGAACTCTTCGGGTCTTCACTACTAATGTCTCTCAATTCTGATATTTCTCTAGGATTTACTTTGATAACAATCTCAAAAGGCATTTTTCCCGTACTTCTATTCACTGAATTGTTGTAGGCAAACTCTGCTTATGCAAGGATAAAATCCCAACTTCCGGTTTTATCTCCCACTAAACATCTCAACAAATTTCCCAAACTCTGGTTAACAACTTTTGTCTGTCCATCAGTTTGTGGATGAAAAGTAGAACTGAACTTCAAATTTGTCTTCATCTTCTTCCAAAGTGTTCTCCAAAAATAGCCAACAAACTTAGTGTCTCTGTCTGAAACTATGCTCTTAGGTAATCCATGCAATCTCACCACTTCCTTGAAAAATAGGTCTGCTACATGCAATGCATCTGCTGTCTTCTTACAAAGTATGAAATGAGCCATCTTCAAAAATCTATCCACTACCACAAATATATAATCATTCCCTCTTAGTGTCTTAGGCAATCCAAGTACAAAATTCAGACTAATATCCTCCCAAGGTCTTACCGGTACTGTCAAAGGTTTATACAGTCCCACATTCTGACTACTACCCTTTGTAACTTGACAAACTCTACAACTCTTCACATATCTCTTAAAATCCTTATGAATCTGGGGCCAAACGTACTGCTCACTCACCAATGCAATTGTTTTGGCAATGCCAAAATGTCCAGCTAAACCTCCACTATGTTTCTCTTTTATCGGGTTCTCTCTCATGGAACTCTTAGGTATGCACAACTGAACTCCCCTGAATAACATCCCATCTTGAATGAAATAATCCAACCATTTGCTCCTATCAATCATAACTAGTTCTCTACATGCTTTCCAAGGTTCTACAAAATTCGGGTTTTCATCATACAAGGTCTTCAAATCTTCAAAACCTAATACTATCACTCTCATCTCTGTCAGCAAATTCCTTCTCCTACTTAATGCAACAACAACTTTGTTAGATTTCCCACTTCTATGCTTCAACACAAAGGTGTAACTCTGCAAGAATTCTACCTATCTCATATGTCTCTGATTCAAATTACTCTGACTATTCAAATACTACAATGCTTGATGATCTGTATACAACACAAACTCCTTAGGCAACAAGTAGTGTCTTCATTTCTTCAAGGCTTGAATTATGGCATAAAATTCCTAATCATACACTGAATATCTCTTATGGGCATCATTCAATTTCTCACTAAAATAGGCTACTACTCCCCCTTCTTGACTCAAAACAGGTCCTATTGTTTTTCCACTTGCATCACAATCCACTTGAAATACCTTATTGAAATCCGGTAAAGATAACACAGGCTGCACAATCACTTTCTGCTTTAACAATTCAAAACTTTTGTTTGCTCTGGTGGTCCACTTGAATTCCTTCTGATCTCCTCTCATGATCCCAGTCATAGGGTTACAAACTGAACTGAAATTTCTAATAAACTTGCGGTAAAAACTAGCCAATCCATGAAATGATCTCACATCCCCAATTCTTTCCATTGTAGGCCACTCAACAATGGCTTTCACTTTCTTAGGGTCCATCTTCAAACCATCCTCAGATATCACAAATACTAAATCGACTAACTCATCCTTCATGAAACTACACTTCTTGATATTGATCAGCAACTTTTCTTCTCTCAACCTTTGCAAAACCTGTCTTAGCTACAACAAATGCTCATCTTTTGTTTTACTAAAAATTAGAATGTCATCCAAATACACAATAACAAACTTACCCAATAATTTATTCAATACCTCATTCATCAACCTCATGAAAGTACTCAGTGCATTAGTTAGTCCAAAAGGTATCACCGACAATTCATATAGTCCTTCATTTGTCTTAAATGTTGCCTTCCACTCATCACCTTCTTTGATCCTAATCTGATGATATCCACTCTTCAAATCTATCTTTTTAAAGTATTTTTCTCCACTCAAACAGTCCATTATGTCATCCATCCTAGGAAAAGGAAACTGGTATTTCACTGTGATCTTGTTTATTGCTCTTGAATCAGTAGACATTCTCCACTCTCCATTCTTCTTAGGTGCTAATATAGATGGTACTGCACAAGGGCTCAAACTCTCCCTGATCAAACCTTTCTTCAACAACTCGTACACTTATCTATTCAGTTCTTCATTCTCTGTCAGTGTCAACCAGTGTGCAACTTTGTTAGGAAAGCTAGCTCTGAGAACCAAGTCCATGAAATGACTAATACTTATAACAGGTGGCAATCCATCAAGTACATTATCTAAAATGATGTCCTCATATTTTGTTAGCGAATCTCTTATCTCTTCCTGGTTCTATTCTTCCAATTCTGGTCTCTCAGTCTTCTTAGGAATTAAGGCAAAACACAATTCTCATGTCTCAATCCATCCATGAACTTCCTTCCATCTACTAAACATATTCTGGCATTTGGACAAACTTCATTCTTCAAATGTTCTTCCATAGGTAACAAGGTTTGCTTCATCCCATTGGCTCGAATAGTGTATGTATTCTTCCTCCCATCATATATTTCCTGTCTATGGAACTGCCAAGGTCTACCCAACAAAAGATGACAAATATCCATAGGCATAACATCACACAAAACTTCATCATGATAATTCCCAATTTTCAATTTCACCAAACACTATTCACTTACTAACAACTAATGTTCATCCTAAATCCATGCTATCTAATTAGGTTTAGGGTGTTTCAATCTCTCTAATTTCAACTTATTCACCATCTCTTCTAAAACAAGATTATTTGAACTACCACTATCAATAACAACTTTACAACACTTACTGGATACCTTACATCTGGTTTTGAACATATTCTTCCTTTGCAAGTGTTCTTCATCTCCTCTGATATGACACAAAGCTCTCCTCATCATCAACAATTCTCTATCTTCTAGTTTATTATCTAATCCGGTGGGGTTTTCTTCCACCACTGCTGCTCTTCCGGTAGCCTCTATTTTCTTATAGTCAAATGCACGATGTCCTTCTCCTCCACACTTAAAGAAAGTTCCTCTAAATGTCCTCTTATCTTGTCATCCAAAGTTCTCATTCCGCTAACCATCGGGTTCTCTCCTTTGGTAGAAATTTCTATCATCCTTATAGTATGAATTACCTTCTTTGTTCACTTCGTTGTCCTTGTTCTGATCTATACTGGTTCCTCTTCCTCCGGTATATCCTCTTCCTCCTTGAAATCTTCCTCTGGTAAACCTTCCACCTCTACCTCTTTGTCTCTGGTCATGTATTTTGTTCAATTTCTCTTGATCCTATAGTGCATATTGGTAAGCCTCTTCAACACTCTCCAATTTGATCATACTGAGTTCATCTTGTATAGACATCTGCAATCCATTCAAATATCTTACAATTTGTTCAACTTCATCATCTGCATGTCTCGATCTGATGTTCAACTTGTAAAATGCTTCGATGCACTCCTTCACACTAGATTCCTTCTGTCTCAGATTCTGCAACTTCCGAAACAAATCCACTTTATAATTCAATGACACAAACTTCGATTTCAACTTAGCAGTCATCCGATCTCATGTCTTAATGTTTTCTTTACCTCTTCTTTTTCTATCAACTTGCAAATGCTCCCATCAAAGAGATGCATGACCTTTTAACTGGGTACAGGCATATTTCACCTTCCTCTCTTCTACAGTTTAGTCAAAATTGAAATACTTCTCCATCTCCAAGATCCAATCCATAAATTTATCCGAATCTAACTTCCCATCATATTCTGGTGGGGTAAAATGAGGTTTATTGTTCACCCTACTCAAAACCCTTAAAAATCTTTCTTCATCTGGATCAACTGTCGGTAGGTTTACTTGTTCTACCGTGGCTTCTTCTCGTTCATCTTCACTTACATCTTCAATGTGTCACCCTCTTCTTTGGGTTGTCTCCATGGCTCCTAATCAGGCTTCTATTCCTCGCAACATCTCCATCACAACAAGGTTTGTATTCCCACACGCTCCACCATTCCTAGTTCCTCTTCATGCCATTGATTCACACTAGTCCTCTACAATTGCAAGTCAGATCCACAATCCACCACCCTACAACAAAAAACAAATTCAGGACACACAACCTCCAGAACGAAACTTCTCTCTGATACCACTTGAAGAAGTCACCGGTGAGGAGGGAGCTCAAAGAGATCAATCAGAACCGGTCAACAAGAGTAAACACAATGGAAACACACAGATATGATGGAGGCAATGTAGAACATATAGTTTTATTGCATGAAATTTGATTACATCCAACCGGGTTACAACATACCGGCACACTCACCTGGTAGAATAGGTCACAACTGAGACCTTGAATTGAAAGATATATCTTCTAGGCATAGTCTATCTATCCGATACTCTAATTGATTCTAATTGATTATTACATACTAAAGCATGATTATAAATAAATATCGATCAAAAGGATCATGTTGGCCCAAAAGGGATCAAAACCCAAAGAACAAGACCTAACGTGCAAAATAAACAAGGTCAGCCTCGACCAAGAGATTCTTCCAGAAAATCCAAAGGATGAAACGTAGATCATGGGAAAAGGTTGGCCACATGCCAAGGAACATTGAAATCAATGCCCAAGGCTCTGCAAGCTTCGGAATGGGTTTTGAAAGATCACTAGAATAAGTCTCAGGCAACTGGTAACAAAGGAACAACCGATAACAAGAAACTGTCATGAAAACTAGTAGTGATATCTTGTCGGTAAGTGATCCAAATGAGATACGGTCTGAAAGTAAGAAAAATGATCAAGTCTTCAAGTAGAATCCAGCTCAACAAGATCCGTTGAGCCAAAAGTGGGACACACAGAAAGAAAAAATGAAACTGCAAACATAAAACAAAACAAAAAGGAAAATGTTTTTGGTTGATGCAAGATTGTTGTGAACCACACACTCTCCAAGTCCTAGTGTAAACTACCTCCATTTATCACTTTTGTTTGCACACTTTGGAACTCTTTCTCTGATACAACTAATGCAAAAAGTAATCTCCCTTTGAATTCACACACACCTTGCAAGACATTCAACTAGCTTGACTTAAATCTGAAAACAAAACAAAAAACACCATGAGATTTATATTGCAAGTAATTATGAAGTATTCAAATTTGATGCAAGAGAATCTCTTCATAGGTGGGCACATTAGGTGATAAGTGGCAGTACATGTCTTATTGAAGCTTCCTATGGAGTAAAGGACACATCATATTTGGTTGCCATTGTGAGGTGGTTGGTGTAAGAGTTTATAATTGAGCATTAATTATTATCTTACATGATTCCCTGTGCCTTCCTATTTTTCACATAGGATCTGGTTGGTTATGTTTTGTAACTTACAAGTCATAAATTGTAATTTATGTAGGTCTCCTAGCTTAGGTGTGAGATTATAAGTTTGGTTTCAACCCATGGTATGTTGTAAAATCAAGTTAATTAGTGGCCCACTTAGTCCATAAATTTATCCTAGCTGCAAGTGTTCAAGGTCTTTTGCTCTAGGTAAAGAATGAAGAGATTGCAGAAGCCAGATGGCTCAGTTGAAGGAAGAGTTTGCATATTTAGGTTTGGGAAAAGAAGGAATGGAGGTTGTTGTCAGATTTGTAGGTGGTTTGTTGTTACAATTTTTTTGTAAGTAGTTTTGATTTTGGATTCAAAATTTGAAGGTGTTTTGTGAAGTTTGCAGGCTCAAAGTTGTAGACAGTTTTCTAGTTCCTTTCAAATTTAAAGCTTACATGAGGTTGTTGTCCTGAATTAGTTTGAGATTAGTTTTGTGATGATTTTATCAGCCCTTATGGTTATCATGTCAATGTTATCTTAGTTTTCTTTAATGGCTTATAATTTCAAGTGTTCTGTTGTGAGTAATTTATATTGTAGTTTGAAGTTTTTTTATGATTGTCTGAAGCATTTTTGTATTGAAATGTATGTCTAAGAGAGGCTGCTCATTTATATCATTATGGTAATTTGCTTCTGTGTGAGAGGTGATTAATGTACCTTCATAATTAGAAATTGTAGTAATTATTTTTTGGTATGTATGTGGAATCCTACGTCAAGAAGAACATTTCATCCTTACTTGCAATTTAAATCTCACAATTTTTTTTAAGTTTTCAGATTTAAGACAAGTCAGTTAAATGGATTGCAAGTTGGGTTTGAATTTAGAGGGATAGTCTTTCTTACATCAAAATTATTCCCCTCTTCAAATCTGATTTTTGAACTTAAACATGCTCCTCAATCATCCCCTCTACAAAATCTTGCTTTGCAAAACTACCACCTCCTCTTTCGAAACATTGGAAAGGAAGGTTAACCATCAAAGTTAACAAAACCACAAGCATTTTTAACTCTAAAATTTCCACTTTGAGAGAAGGATATTACAAATGAATTTAGAAAATTTATTTAATTACTCTCCCTCAACCACACATGCCTAGCTCCTCCTTCACCAGTCAAAATAAAAACTTTATGTCTTTCTCGAACACAAAATAGGCATGTTTTTCCGACTATGCTTGCTCACCCAAATATTAAAAGTAATAAATGGGAAGTCTCAACATGAATGATTATGGAAGGAAAGTTTCTCTTCTCTCTCATATTAGATGTCAAAATGGAAGATTCCCAAGATATGCCTTGAAGATTCTTTTGACATGTGTCCAGCTCCCTTGCAATTCAAAACTTTATACTACAACCCTTATTACATTATTTATTCACCCAAATATGTATTCCTAAACATTTACATAAAAAATGGTTAAACTTAAATTTTTATGAGTCCACTAACGGGAACCTGGGTCGGGTAGGAGAGGGTGGTGTAATAAGAGATTCAGATAGAAAAGTGGTGGTGGCCTATGTAGCAAATATGGCTACCTAAACTTCCAACATGGCTGAAATGATGGAAACCTTTATTGGCATTTCTATCACCAAGGGTAAAGGTATGAGGTTAATTATTGAAAGGGACTCAAAGAATGTTATCATGATATTGCAAGGTGTAGCCATATCTAGGTGGTAAGGGGAGAACATCATTTCTAATTGCCTATGTGTCACCTCTACAATTGAATATGTCATGTTTCAACACATTTTTAGGGAAGGTAATAAGGCTGCTGATAGGCTTGCCAACCTGGGCCCCTTCTTTGAGGGTATTAAAGTCTTGATAGATCAACATGATTTTCTTGATGAAATACATGTTGTGTTAGATGAGGACAATTAAATCTATGGAACCAAAAGATTTGAGAATCACTTTTCTATTCGGTTTCCTCTCTATGGTGTACTTTTATCATATTTTGAGTTGGATTGATACTATTAATGGTAAGGAAAGTAATTTTTCTTTACTACCTCTAAAAAGGCTTATTTCCATATTGGTTTGTGTGAAAATTCCTTGTCTTCTAGCTCTGAGTTTTCCATGTCTAAGATGGGAGGAGACTTAATCCAAACAAAGTCAGATTCCTATGATAAGCATAAAGCAAATGTTACCCTCTGGCAGGAAGTAGTTGAAGGTAATTTAGCAAATTATGTGGAGGGTATGAAGGGCTTTGACACTATAATTTCTGATGAATTTTCTTAGTCATGGAAAAAAGGTGTTGTTCAAGTGGAGAAGGTGAAATTTACTGTATCGACGGAGACTATTGTTGTGGTGATGGAGCTATTCATAGAGGGAAAGACTTTCCAAAAGAAGCCTAAAGAGAACTATAAGGTAGATTTTAAAATATTTTTGAGGCCCAGTTGAGAAGGTGACCCGCCACTAAAGTGGTTTCAAAATAATTGACTTGCCTGGTGTTTAGAGGATGCGGTTGTGCTCTTGATAAAATTATTCACTCTTGATGGATGCTTTAAAAGGTTTCGCTCTCAATTATTCATGACACTCAATCACCTTCAGCATGGGGTAAGGTTGAATTTTCCCTTTTGAATTTTTACTTCTATCTCCTCATCTGTCAAGGTTTCTAACTCTAAGGGATCCCTTCCCCTGCATTAAGGCCTCATTTTGTGTCTCTGTAAGTTCTATTTGAGTTTAACCCCTTCCATTGGCCCTAATGTTAACCCTCTTGACTCTGGTTTGGGTTTGGGTCTATGCATTGAGCATCTGGTCAATCAACGTGTGGCTATTGCTTCTACAAAACCTTAAAAGGTATCTAGTAGGGTTAATCCATCACAAAATGTTTAATCTAAGACCCCTTTTGCCCCCCTGTTGGGGAATCCTCAACTTAGAAAATGGTCATTGTTGAAGATGAATTAAAGGATACAACTTCCTCTTGATCTATTGGGTATGATTGGGGCCCATATAATTTTGAGAGTAAAGAGGCTAATCTCCCATCTTCCTATTCCCCCTATGATTTTCCTAAATCCTCCCCCCACAGTGCTTTATTTAAGGAGGAATTTCTCCTCTTCATGGCTAAGGTTAATGAACTATGTTAGGTGTTTAATAAACGTGAACCGGTTCTCCACTGGTTGTTGGGTTAACTTGAGATCGTTAAAAATAAGATTAACAAGCTCAAAGCTATACTTGAAGTAGAGGCTACAACCTCAAGTTGGGTGGATGAAAAGAAAGAGTAGAGATATTGGATGGAGGCAAGGATTTTTGATAAGATGATTGAGAAATGGAAATAGATGCACAATTTGGTTAAAGATCTCTTAGAGAAAATTGGTCAAACAAATAATGTGAATGGTTTGGTTGAGATGGTGGATGTTCTCCAGGTAAATCGGAAAGGAATGAGGTAGACTATGGACAACATGTTTGACCAACATAGGGAAATCACAGAGAACAACTTCACTATTCTCCATCATATTCAAGATGAGATAGCTAGGAGGAAAGAAAAGAAAAGAAGACATCTATTGTACCCATCTACAATAGGGATGAAAGCATCTATTCCAAATGCAAAAGCCACATGGGACTCCCTAGTTGTTTCCTTTGGGAAATATTCCTCTAAAAACTTCTCTATGTTGGATAAGGGTAAAGATATATGTGTGATAGGAACTTGGAGTTCTCTCCCACCCGATAAGCCATTGGTTCAAGCTTTCAGTGGGAGAGTGCTTTCTTGTTTCTTTGTTGTGTCTAGTTATCGGTTTTACTTTCTAGGTTTGTAAGTGTTTTGTTTTATGTTGGGTCTGGTTAGCAAGATTTTTTTTATTTATGGTTTGTCACTCCTCATGACTCCTAGGTTTTGTCACCTTTACTGGTATGTAAGGTTCGAGCCTCTCTCAAACTTATTGATATTATTAGAATATTTGGATAAAAATTAAATATTTTTTGGCGATGCAAGGTTTCTCTTAAACCCCTAGATGCTCTTGCATCAGACACGTAGGGTACGAAAATTTGTAATCTTGATCAAACAAAATGGATTTAAATAGTAGAACCATCCTTTTAGTTTGTAAACAACCTTTGTGAAAACTATATCACTATAAAACGTACCTCAAATTTATTATTTCTACTCTTCCAACATCTAGCTAGAGCAAGCATTCTTCTCCTTGAAAAATTTATTCCTTGCTCTTATTTCACAAGGTAGAATAAAATCCAATATAATCTAACCTCCTCCCCCAAATTTTTCTCCACTCAACATTCCTCCTCATCTCACAACTCAACAATATTCTTCTCTTCTTCATGGGTTTTAACCCACACGATTCTAGTCATCTCCACTAAATTCACTTCACAATCTCCTCTGCACTCACCACCTTATCATGCACCTCTCTACTATTATTTTCTATAATATTTATAACCTTTTCAACCAATCTCTCTATTCCTTATTTATTCACATTCTTCATCATGTTCATGCCCTCTAAAGGACATTTCACAACTTCTACTACATCTTCATATTTCTTTATCTTTTTTAAAACAACCACCATAGTTGAAACTTATTTCTTTTCTTCCTCCTCTATTATAAATATTTCCAAGTCTTCATAAAGACATTCCTCAAATACAATCTCTTTGTTTTCATTCGCCATGCCTTTGAAAAGACAAGTCATTCTTGGAAACTCATTATCTTCCCTCCTACAGTTAAAACATCATTAAAAAAATAATTTGTTTGACCCTCACCTTTCTACTTCTTTTCTTTTCTCCTTTCAATCTCTGCTCTTATTTCATCGACCTACTGGTGCAACTTTATTATTCCAATTCTTATTTCTTCTTTCTCTCTGTCTTTGATTTTCTAAAATATATATATAATTTTGTCAAGTTTAGAAATCCTTAAAATTCATCCAATGTTAAAATTATTTTTCATCATCCTCTTGTCCATCATCAACTTATTAAAGATCCTCTTACAAACACCCTCATGTTTTGGTAGAAATTGCCTCACATTGGAGTTTGGTTTACACACTCAAGAACCTCTTTTCCACAAACACTCTATGTAGCTTTTCTTATAAGTTGTACATATGCATGCAACAAAACTCGCACACTCCACCCTCAAATACTCACACAAACTACCTTCATTAGTTGTTTTTCCTTCACACTTAGAAACTCGTACTTTGATACCATTGATGAAGAAACAAACAATAAAATTACAAGAAACATGGCAGACATGGACTCTTGTTTTCAATATTTTTCTTGTAAATTGGAATTACAAAGCTATTTTGGAAGTTACAACAGATTTCAGTCTTACTAGTTTCATGCAAAAAAAAAAAACTAGTAGGTAAGAGATACCACAAAATTCTTCCCCTCTTCAAATTTTATTTTTGAATATAAACATGATCCTCAATCCTCCCAACTACAAAATCTCCCATTACACAACTACCACCTCCTATTCCAAAACTTTGGAAAGAAAGATTAACTGTCAAATTTAACAAAACCATAGGTGGTTTTAACTTCCATAGTCCCATGCCATGATATGGACACTACACATGAATTTATAAAAATTCCAAAATTGCTATCCCTAAACTGCACATGGCTACTTCCTCCTTAACAAATAAAAATAACAACTTTCATGGTTTGTTTGGACCCAAAATAGGAATAGTTTTTCAAGTGTGCTTGGGCACTGAAATTTGAAATGTATAAATGGCGAGTCTTAACATGAGTAATTATAGATAGAAAGTATCTTTCCAATCCAATGTTAGATTCAAAAATAGCAGATTTGAAGGATTCTCTTTGGAGATGCCTCCAAAATGTGTCCATCTTCCTTGCAATTAGAAACTTTAGACTATGGCCAAAATATATTTTTAAATATTAGACCCTTATTACTAATTTTATTCTAAAAAAATGTATTCTTGAATATTTTCATAAAAATTAAGTTAAAATTTTTGGGGATGCAAGATTTATCATACAACCCTAGATGCTTTGCATCATCTTGGAGGCACTAAGTTAGTTCAACAATGAGTTTGTCCAATTCTATAGGTATGTAGTATATACTAGGAAATTATTTCATTTTGTTGGGGGTTCCTATCTCACTATGAAGTATTTTGAATTTTTCAGTGGTTCATATTCATTAAGGAACTATTTCATTTTTCAAAGATGCATTTCTTTAGGGATTCCCAAGTCAATGTGAAATGGGAACCATTCCACTTTATTAGAGGTTCCTACCCAAATAGGAGGCATTCCGCTTTGTCAAGGGTACCCACCTTGGCAAGAACTATTCAATCTTTAAAAAATTCCTAAGTGCAATTTGCTTCATGTTATTTTGTCACAAATGAAGGTGGTCTTTGAAACATATTGGGAATCCAAATGGGAATAGGAACTATCAGAGGTTCAAATTATTTATTGAGCACTTTGAAAGATATATCCCTTAACTAATGACAACTTGTAATGTAGTTGAAATGGGACTCAATAGCCTAAACATATAAATTTGAACAAAAACCAAACCCATCAATTACATTGGAGAACATCCAATAGGCCCAACTACAAACCCTTTGGAGAGTTGGGCATAATGGTTGATTTTATCTTTTTTTGTCTTGATTGATTGATATGGTTAGATATTAACAATGGAAGAACTAGGATAAATAGTGCAAAAGTGGCAATAATCAACATAAACAAACAAATGCAAAACCTGAGAATCAACTAAGGTGTACATAAATGGAAAGGGGTTGTAGAGAGGGACATGTAAATGAATTCTAAGCTCAAAATATGTGAACACTATGGCTAGGCACCCTAGTCCTAACAAATGATTATATGAGAGAGGAGATTAGATCTTAAAACTCTAAGAATCTATACAGTCTTCATGCCAATTTTTTTTCCCAAACAAGGACTATGGTACTAGGTGCCCTATTCTTAGAACTTGTTACGAGTGTCTAGGGGTAAAAGCACAAACATGTGTCACACTTTTATAAAGGAATCAGCCAACATAACTAAAATTGTTTAGCTTCGACTACATAAAGGTGACATTTCTAAATTGAATTTTGAAATGATGTAAACTGATCAAATGTAGAATATTAATGAAATTTAGGCTTGTTATTTTTAAATTTTTTTGAAACAAATTTGATTTTTTTTTATAAATGCAAAGAGAGTTTTTTCGTTGCTGAAAAATGCAACAAAAATGGGAGTTCTAGTCGGCGTCACCCAAAAAAATGAAAACGGACTTTATTTTTTCTGATTTTTTTTCCAAATAGAGAAAATATATATGCAGTGTTAAAAAAATAATAATTTTGATGTATATTTTTCTCGTTATAATATTTTGAAGTCCAACATAGCTAAATTTGAAGGTTTTCATTTGGCGTCACCTTTTGAGTACTAAATTTCTCATTAACAAAAAAAAAATACCCTTTTCGAGAAGATTCTTTCATCTAGTGAAAAAATATCTTTTTTAATATCATTTAATATTTTTTTAATTTCTAATTAGCCTCTTTTTTAACTTTAAAAAGATACTCGCAATGTTTAATTAATAATTTTTTTAAATATTAATCAAAATACTAAAAAACATATATGTCTAGATTCGTGACTTCGAGCTCTACAAAAGGGTATTTTTTTATTTTTGTAAAAAAATATTGTTCTTGACGAAAAATTGAGCAGAAGTGAAAAGTTTCACAAATAAAGAGTTTTTCACCTTTTTTGTGCCACATCACATGACACATAGGCTAGTCCGACCGGACTAACCTTAATTCTAATAATTAAAAAAAAATTGAATTTATTGTTAATGAAAGCATTTGAACTAAGGGAGTCCAGCCGAATTGAGTCCAGTCAGAATTCTAACGCCATTTCGGCACCACGTGGCGCCACACAGTCTGGGGATAGTCCGACTGGACAACCCTTGAAGTTGGCCCAAAGTGTGACACAACTCCATGCTTTTGCCCCTAGGTGTTTTTGATGAAATTTGTAGAGAGATTTTTCTTTTTGGGTCCTGAATGCTCTCATTCCTTCAGAATGGGATTGGGATCTAAGTATAAACTTGTACATGCAAATAAGAAGAGGAAAATGGTTTTGGATTGTATAGGCGATTACCTAAGTCAAATCGTAAGTTGGAATTAGCCCTATAGAAATGATGATTAGAAAGATAGCTTACCCTTGTAGGGTAGAGGGTAAATTTAAAATAAAATGAAAAATTGAAGTGCTAAAATAAAATTATCTCACCATCGATTGATGATGCAATACTCTTTAAATAGGTTCTCTAAGTGCTTATGCAATAAAATGATAAATCATCACTAATCCAACATGAAAATATAATTGAATATTATTTATTGTAGCTTGATACTCCTTAGACTTAGATCTACTTTTGAAGAATTAATAATTTCTCTTGGAATATAAGAATGAGATGATGAAATAAAGTAGTATTGGTGCCTTATATATGATTGTCAAGGAAATTTGTATTTTAGTTTGACTTACAATGGTCGTACCCTAATTTCAAGGAAAAATCTAGAAATGTGAAGGCCGCTCAATACTCTACCAAAATTTAAGAACAAAGCATCAAGCTATGTGGCTAAGCCACAGAGTCTCAACAAAATAGGCCAAAATTTTAAGAAAAGTAAGATAATAGGGATCTGATATTTGCTTTATAATTTATGTTCGGATTAAATAGGAATGTGTTGATGTTTTAAGATAGGGTAGGACTCATATCTTTGAATTGAGGATTAGTTCATGAAAAGAAACGATCCCAGAATGCTTAGAAGAAAGTGAAAACTAAAATGAGTGCTAAGGAGAGTATGAAATTGGACCCATAAATATAGGAGTACAATTTTTGACACTACAATTAACCCCCACTTTAGTGGGAGTGTAACTAACGCTCATACTAATGGTAAATGAGAAATGAAGATAAAGAGTATCTAAGAGAAAGACAACATAGGGATAAGATAACACTAAGTTTGAGGGATGATCAAGCCCTTAAGAGTATAATCCTATAAATTCACGAAAATAATCTTCAAATATACAAATAAAACAGTGTTAGTACTAAAGAGAAAACAAAATTCAAGTCAACTAGTTGAAGAGACATTGATGTTAAAATGTCTCAACCTCTATTATCATTCTAGGAATTTTATTGCAAGAGCACAAGTGGAATTATTAAAAGGAAAAAGGATGTACACCAATTGATAAGAGTAGAAGAGATATGGTTTCTAGGTGTCGTAAGGAGCTTCTTACTATGAGCCATATGATAAGAGGGAAAGATAAGCGACATGACTTCTTGGCCTAGTAAGAAGCTTCCTACTATGAGTCATGCTAGAAAAAAGTGAGATTACAAATAGAAACCTCATTTTTCTAGATAATCTAACTAAATGCAACTATGAAATGGGTGATGCACTATGCACCAACATAAAGGTTACCAAACAAATAACCCTCTATTTACAAGGAAATCCAAAAAATCAACTGAAAAAGCATTTTGCAATGTGTACCAACACAAACAACAAGGAGGCTGGATATGCCCCCTTAAGATGTCAACATAACTCCATTTTGATATCTTAAGGAAGATAGAAATCCACATCAAAGATAAAAACCTTCACCACCAAGGTTATGTTGGAATACTTTGGGTCACTGAGAGGGGGTGGGGTTGAATCAGTGACTAATAAAACTTTCTTCTTTTGTCATGTTGCACTTAAGTACAATTTCAGAACAATAGACAGGAAAACCCTTGAAGGGTAAAAAACCACCTTTTTTGAAGCATTCACTATGCAAATTTCACTAATTACAGAGTTTTTTGTTTCACTAACATCAAACATCAATGAATCTCACTTATTATACCTTGTGCCTTACTGGCAACAATGAATCTGACTGATTACACTTCGTGCATCACTGGCTGTACACACACATCATTTCCACTTGCAAAAGATGAATACATTTCAGAGAACACCCTCTGTATTTAGTTCAAAACAATCTTCGTTTCTGATGTCTTTGTACGGCAAAACACCATATTCAGATTTTCAACATAAATCTGCAAACTTCAATTCATGAACATGAACACAATCAATATCATCCTTTTGGCAACGAATCCTTATCTTGTATGTGACAGTAAATCCCGAACATCAATTCTGTCCTATCATTGTGACAGTAAACCTTGAACATAAATACAACATGCAGCTCATAAACCTTGTCACAGTGACTGTAGACCTTTGATCACAATAAATCTTTTCAATCAATTATTAAATCACAAAGTGCTACCTCTGCTTACAATACAATCCATAAACTATTTAGGATTTTACATCATAAAATATATTCTCAGTATAGACGCTGATCTTGTCAAAACCCCTTCTTTCACACTCTCTACTCATTACAGGTTCAGCATGGTTTTATCTTCACCATATTCTCCTTGTATATTCACTTAAGACTTTCATTATATCATTCTCACTCAAAAACTGTCATTCACCAAAAATAATCTCAATATACACAATCTCGAGACTCAACCATGTCTTTATTGCAATCCATAATCTGTGTTCAACACATATTCTTCATTCTGTTTCTAAAACTCAAAGATCAACTTAAAAATACTCATGACAGTCAGATTTTTTCTGAATTTAAAATCACCGTATACACAACATATTCACTGTGTATAGAACATTCGCTTTTCTGTTTATACCATTCTAACAGACACAGAAAAACTGTCACTATCCCTCAAACAAGAATATGAGTCCCTTATCCGTTTTGTGCACTATTTTCAAAACTTCTATAAACTGTTTTTTTTTTTCTATCATAGACTGCTTGAATGCGAACACACTATATCCATCGAGCATCGAAGAAAACTTTCTATCATAGTTTGTATGGGTTTAATGATTGTTTCAAACTGAAACAACCAACTTTGAACTCATCTAACTGTCAAACCCGTGAACATAATATGTAATTTTTCTACTAACTGTATTCTTAACTAAGAATACTTAGTCATTAAAATATTTGTTTCGTCCTCATCATAACATTCTTCCACGACAGTTAACTCAACGACTATGATTAGTAAGATAACGTAAATGTTTTTGTTATTATAATTTGAAACCCTTTCCCCAGGGTTTAAGACAAGGTAATATAATATAAGATTAGAAGCCTTAATAAACACAATGAGCTTTAAGATTGTGTAACCAAAAATTTGTGATCATCAAATCTTGTCAACAAATGCTTATACCATTTCATGCTTGTGATCCCATACTAACATCCTTTGTCATTCACATTAACAGTGGATTATGCATTAAGGCTTGAAATGCCACTTGCCATAGAAACCTTTAAATATATCAATTAAATATTTGATGTGCAAGAAACCAAACCATACTGTCACTACCATATACTGATGTCACCACTGCAATCATATACATGCCATTTCATCTGTTCCTGTCATGACTGCAATCAAATGCATTTGGGCAGCTAGGAAGAAAGATCCTTACAAAGGATGTGATCATTTTAGCAAGGAAGAGATAGTTGTAAAACATATATGTTGCAACAAGTTTAAAGGGATCCTTTTCTAGAACAAGATTTCTACCTCTAAAAAGAAAAAGAGATCTTTAATAAAGATGACATATTTGACTAGATGGGAAAGGAGAAGTTAAGAATACACACCTCCCCGAATTACAGGAAAGAAAATTCTTAATGAATGATTACACACTTTCTATCACCAAAGAGAGAAATTTAAGAAGATATATGTTTTCAAGAAAAAAGAGGTCCTTAATTCTGTGCAAGAAAGGGAAACCACTACAAAAGAGAGACCTTATGTTATCCATTAAAGGAAGGTGTAAAATCTAATGGATCAGAAGTATCTTCTAAGAAATAATTATTAATAGAATGAATTATAGTTCTGAAGGAAGATACACATCATGCTTCATCTTGAACACCATTATAAGGATTAGGATCAACCTTGATCGTGTGAATTTCATTTTCATGTTTGAATTTGATTGTGCAATGAAGGGTAGAAGCGACTACTTTCATAGCATGAATCCATGGTATGCCTAGAAGAGGATTATAATTGAGAGTACCAGGCATGGCATTGATAGGTGTGGGTAGAGTCATGGGTCAAAGTGTAATAGGTAATATGAATATACAAAGTGGCTCTCTACCAACATTATCAAATCCATGAACATAGAGAGAGTAAAGGCTACTAAGGGAAATATTGCACTTGATCTTGCATAATAATTCAATGTTACATATATTAAGGCTTGATCCATTGTCAATTAGGTACATCTTATCTTATATTAATGAATGCAAGGTGTGATCATGAGGAGATCATTTTGAAAGGCAATTCATGTTGTGAGAATATAATATCATTTGGTCTACAAGGAGGGGAAACTATCTTTTCTAAGGATTCTTGGATCAGCTCATGGTATCAAGGTGAAGTTTGAATCACATGTCCGAAATAGAGATCTTAGATAAATTATGATGAAGTTGTTCAAAAAATAGTAGGTTATCTATCAACATTTTGTGGAACATGAGGGATAGGGGTGAGAAGTATGAAGAACAATGTTCGGATAGGTATTTATGTGAGCCACTATATGATAACTATGTTGTTGTGACATTTTTCATTTCATCCTATCTTTTTGAATCATTTATTTTATGATGTTTAAGATAGAGATAGGACATCTAGTTGGCTTCTTAGTAACAATCACATGTTAGTTTTGAGGTTTAGGGGTGTCTTGAAAAAGATGGACAATGATTTTAGACTCCACATAACTAGACACATTGATAACAATGACTTGATTGGGGTCTAAAGCTTCATATTTGGGAGAGAGAGCATTGAAAATATTTCTAGTGATATCTTCATATAGCACAAAATTGCCTTGGTGAGAGAGGTACTTTTATTAGAATGATTAACATCATTCCTCAAAGCTTTATCCATATGAGGGAGATTTTTGAAATATGTCTTAATAATCTCTTCTTACAACAAAATTTACTCATAATTGAGATCAATTTTTTGGAGAGGGACAAACAAGATTCATCAGTATTTCATCTCTATAAGGGATAGAAACAAGAAAAGTGCTAATGATATCATCCTATTTCTCCAAGGTAACTTCATGAGTAGGATATACTTTGGGAGAAGGATTGACAGTATCCATTGATACTTTATCTCTAGAATAGATATCATGTATGAAAGGTAAGGTGACATTAAGGAATGTGTTTATGATATTATCCTTTTATGCTAAAATATCTTCATGGGAGGGACCAATTTTGGGAGAGTTACAATCATGATTCATCAACACTTTATCCTTATAAGGGGGAGCATTGATAAAGGTGCTAATGCAATCATCCTCTTTCCTCAAAATATCATTATGGATAGGAGGATCTTTAGGAGAGGGATAGAGTGGTACAAGGGATTCTAGGACACTATCACATCTATGAAATATACGCATCATGAAACTAACTAATTGAAAACACAATGGAAATAATTTTCTTTTTCAAATGATAAGATATGTTAAATACATGATATAGGTGTACATTTTTTGTGATTTGAACCAATTCAAGTACATAAATAATTAATTTGAAATTTAAATGCATCTAAATGGAATAATTTGAAACAAAAATAAGATTTGACACTAAAAAACTAGAAATTATCCTTGTGTAAGACATGTTGGGTTCACCAAAACATAATTTAGTTAAAATGGAGTTCAATAGCCTAAAAAATATGTAAACTAGGAATCAAACCTAATTCCATCAATTACATCAGAGAAAAACCAATAGGCCCAATTACAAAACATTGGGAGAGCTAGGCATAATGGTTGATTATTCTCTTTTTGTGTTCGATTTATTGGATATGGTTAAAGATTGATAATGGAAGAACTAGGCTAGATAATGCAAAAGTAGAAATAATAAACATATATATAAAAATGAAAATTTGAGAATCTTGAGATTTCCAAAAATAGAAATGGGACGCAGATAGGAACTTGTGACTAAATTTTGAGCTCAGAATAAGTAGACATTGTGGCTAGGTTCTCTAATCTAGACATATGATCAAATGAGCATGGAGATCATATCAAGAACCCTGAGACTTTGTACTATCTTCCTAGAAAATTTCAGCTCAAATAGGGAGGACTATGACACTTGGCACCCTATTCCCAAATGACTATGATACTAGGTTCCCTACTCCTAGAGTACTATGGTGCTTGTTGTTAGTGTCCAGGTGTTTTTTAATGAAATTTGTAGAGATTATTTTTTGGGGTCCTAAGTGATCCTGTGTCTTTAGACTTGAATTCAAACCTATTTCTAAACCTTTGCCTACACAAAATAAGAGTAAAATGGTTTTGGAATAAATAGGGACTTGCCTATGTCAAACCTTGGGTTGGAATTAACTCTATAACAATGATGATTAGAAAGAGAGCTTACCATTATAGGGGAGAGGCTAAAACTGAAATGAAATAATGAATTCACTAAAATAAAATTATTATAGCTTTGATTAATGATGCAATTCTCTTTAAATAAATATTCCAAGTGTTGTTCAAATAACAAAATAAATCACCACTAAATCCATCATGAAAACCTAATAGAAGATTGCTTTCAATAGCTTGATGCTCCTTAGAAGTAAGCCTTCTCTCTTGAAGAAGAATAGATCTTAAAATGCAAGAATAAGATGATTAATTTAATTGGGAATGATGTTTTATATAGGGTTCTCAATGTAATTTACATTACAAACCATCTTACAATGGTAAAAACATGTTTTAAAGTACATATATGGAAATGTCAATTCCGACTCATTACTCCCTCGAAAATTATGTTAAAAAGAATTAGACTATGTGAATAAGCCACAGTCCTGAAAAAAGAGGCCCAAATTTTAAGGTAAGTGAGATGATAGGGCCTTGATATTGGATCTATAATTTATATTATGATTTATGGCATTTAAGGGTGAAAAAATGTTCTTTGAATTTTAAAACAAGATAGGACTCATATAGAGTTAAAATGATATAAGAGAAAGGGTATACTTAAAGTAAGAACCCAAATAGGAATGTGTTAAAGTTTTAAAATAGGATAGGATTTATATTATTTAATTGACGATTAGTTCAAGGAAAGAAATGACCCCAAAATGCTTAGAGGAATGAGAATACTAAAATGAGTGCTATGGAGAGTGTGAAATTGGACTATAATTAATGGAGCATAATTTATGACACTATACAACCGTTGAAATTTTTTTGAGTGAGATACAACAATCTAATCCAAAAGAATGCTATTGAAACAACAAAGTCATAAAACCTTTTAGATATTTTAGTAGGAACCAAAATTGTTAGAGGCTTCCATAGTTATTGGAACAAGAAAAACCTTGATTTATTTTTGACTAGTTTTGAAACTTTGATTCCCTTCAAACTTAAACATATTTACTTGAAATTTAACCAAAGACACACATTTGTTCCTTTATAAGATGGGGTTCTTGATAAAAAAATAACAAAACCAATCTAGAAATTCCTACTGAAACACATCACAAAAAAAAATTGGAACTCAACAAAAGCAAGAAAAAAATGAAAATTAAAATATGAAATATTTCTAGTTGACACGATTTCTCATGAACCTAGATGCTCCAACATCAAACATGTTGGATAAGTGAAATATTCTATATGTTTTTAAATTCATGAGCTTTCCAATATCTTGAATAAAAAGTTCAAGCTTAACCCTTTTTGAGGAATTAATCCATGTAGCATCTATTTCTAGTTTATTTGTCTACTATATTATGTACTACTTGTATTCTTCTCTCCTTGCTTCATTTACCACCCAAGCATCTATTACATTATAAACCTATTTTATCATCTTTTTTGGAAACTAATATTTCCACTCTTTCTCATCCTATAAATCTTAAATATTATTCTCCTATGCACTATTTTCTTTGTCATAATACTTATACAAACCTACAACATTGATGATAGAGGAAATGCCAATATCTACAAGAAGTTCTATCTAATATGCATTTGATGAAAATATCCTTAGCACTTTGCAAGGACCTATATTTTTCCATTTCAATTTATCATATGTACCCTATTTGAACCTTTCCTTAAATATGTTGAAACCATGTCTCCCACCTAAAATTTGTGGTCTCTTCTATTCATATCAACATGCTCCTTTTTTTCGTCACTCTTCTTCAAATTTTCTTTCACCTCCTTATATAGTTTTTACCAATTGTTAGTAGCACCTTTCACTACTATACTCTTCCTCCTAGATTGTACCCATAATTTATATGAAATTGTCTCTTTTTGGTGGAGTCATGGCAGGAGGGTCCTCAAAGAGAATAGTTTGGACCGTGGAGCAAGAGTAAACACAACATAAGCAACACAATGTGATAGAGGCAATGTAGAATAATAGTTATATTATATCAAGGAATTCAAATATAATTTGGCTGACAACATGCAGGCTTTTAGATTCGGCACGCCGACCTGATTATAAACACGTTCAAAATGCGAGCCAGATCCAAATCTCCTAATCTTCTAATATTCGTATCTTCTAAAGATCTTTCTTCCATATGATTACTTAAATAGATTTATATTATATTCATAGCTTTATGATGATCCGCATCGACCCAAGATGAAAACTGTAATATAAAAAATCATGCCTTATCTAATTCAATACAACAAATGATGCTTTCCTCCATGCCATCGAAGGCCGGGTATCACCACCTTTTTCCACTCGAATCACCTAGTCATCTCCAAGAAGGAATTTCACCAACTCTGTCGGCTTGTCACCTTCGGGGACTAGGGCACAACACAGAGACATATGTGTGGCGCGCTAGCATCCCACGAATCTAATAGTCCGCCGGTTGCCATTTGAGCATTACACCTGCACCTGGAAGGAATCATAACGTCCCTGCATGCTTCCACCAATGTTGGTTTTTCATCTAGAGCCTATATCTCTCGAGTTTGAAGGCATTCAGAGGATCTTTTGGCATTTTGAGACCACTCTTTGCAAGTTGGAGCTCTCAGAAATTCCTTGGACAACATTCATAGCCTCCCATACCAAGGCCACCATTGTGATAGCTCTCAAAACAATTTACAACATCATCTCCATGAGCATTTTGGAAAGGGGAGTTCACTTAGTCTCTTTCCCATCTTTACTTTGCATATCTCTCTATTTATCATAACTTTCCAATTATCTTTATCATCTATTTTCCCTATGGCTTTTCATTTGGGTTGTCCATGAAGGTGGAAACACCAAAACGGGGGTCTGACTTAGGCAGGCTCCAAAAGACAGCCCCAACATATTCCCTTCTTGTTTGTGTGTAGGTTCTTAATTGTGGAAGAAAAGTCACTTTGCGAGAGGCTCCAATCATAGACCATTTGGGTGATCCCATAATACTGGGTTACACTTTTTGGCCAAACTTCACACTGAAATCAACATTTTGCATTAGATCTTTAATTTCTAAAACCTATAGTAGCTAAACCATTAATAATTTGAAGATGAAGTAAACTACTAATTTGTGATATTTTTCATATAGATTCTAAATATATATATTTAAAAATAATTAGAAATTAACTGTCCATATTGTTATGTAACTTTTAATAAATCAATATTTATAGTAACCACTATTTTTCAAAAGTGACATTTATTTGGTAATGCATAACTTTTTTTATAGAAAGAAGGAAATTCTAATTTTTGAAATATTGAATTGTCACACCAATATATAGTGAATGGATATTTTTTCATAATTTTTTGTTGCATATAGTTTTTTAGTTAAGTTTTTAAGATCGCTTAATTGTAATTTGGACAAAGGTGTATTCTATAATGCGTAATTTTTTTTGTATGAATTTGAATTAAATTCTTCTTTTCTTGTTGAAATGAGGATATCAATACCTAGGGAAAAAATATTTTTTACAATTTTTTTCCTTTATTTTTTAATTTTTCCACATGTGTGAAACACAATCCTTAATGCTTGATGAAAAACCTACATTTATAAGGAATAAAACTCAAATATATTAATGAAATTAAAGATATTAAAAAATATACTATTTGGAAAGATTATAATAAGGACTAAATACTTAAAAAAACAAAACTTCTAAATAAATTCATTTGACCACCCAAAAGCCAATGTAAAAGTGGTTTTTATTAGCATTTTAATAGGTGCGAAGGAGACTCCATTGCAGGTATGATTTAGAAGTAGAGAGGTTTCATCCAATAAATTTTGATCTAAGAGCCTTTGATCTAACTCTCTTCAATTAATTACTTTAAATGGGACCTATTAAAGCTTAAATCATTATATTTTCTAAAAAATGTATGATTTCAGCAAAAATCAGGATGCACCAAAAAGTGTAACCCACTATTCTGTAAACATCACCTATTTGTGAGTTCCTTTCATCTCTTCTATTCTATTCCATCCTTGTTATCTCATATTCCATGATTACTATCTTAGTTTTATCATTTTCCACGTTTACATTATAATATAGTCTTGTTGGCATATGATGAAGCGGTGATAGTGTATGTTGTCATTGATGTCAATATGTGCTCAAGCAGGTGAACCGGTATGCACTAGTATAAAGATTGGAAGAGGTTATGGTCAACTGAGATGGAGTGGACCGGTGTCAGGGTTCACTAAGTGTGACTACCGGTTGGTAGTCTCTGTTCAGCTCTAGGGTTTCTGGTTTGGCTTATGTAGTGCAACCGATGGTGTTTTGTGAACTATAATGATAAGGATTAGGATACCATGTCAGTTATGTGAATGTGAAGGATTTCCTTGAGGATCGTGCATGTGAAGATCGAATATATTGAATGCCTACCTTAGGAATGCGCGATATTTTGAGCGATGTATGATGTGTGCGTGATGGGTTACTAATTTCTAGATGCGGTGAAAATTGGACGATGCAGAATGTCTTGAGATCTGTCTTAGATCATTTCATTCTATGTAATGGATTTAACGGTGAGGATTGGACCGCTTATAATGGTAAACCTAAAATGTTTAGGGTTTGGGGTTTATGCTACTGACCTAATTGTTGTCTATAAGGTCGATGATGTTTGTTATAGTTTGTGTTGGAAAATGATGTGTTTGTGTCTGCATGTTGAGATACTTGCCAAACCAATGTGTGGAATCTGTAGTGTGTGATTGCAGAGGAGAGGAGCTAAAAAGGATCTGCCTTAGCAAGTAGTGTTGTTATCAGATGAAAGCTTTACTTGTTGACTTCTAACCATTTCAATAGAAGGAAAATCCCTTGACTGGGTATCTTTAACAGGCTTGTTGCAAATCCTCTAACTAGGTGACTCAAGTTCATTGAGATCTTTAAATCCTCTAGCGAGGTAACCTTTAACAGGGTTTATAGCCATCCCTTAACTGGGTGATCCCTAATAGGATCGGTTCCTAACATAACCTTATTATAAAGTTTTTAACCGGACTAGGCTCCTAATAAAGTGAACTTAAAAAGAGTTCAAAACAATCTTGTGGGTATTCATCCCCACCGTGGTTTTTCCCATTTGGGTTTCCACATGAAAAATTTGTGTATTATGGGTTGTGAGTTTTCATGTGATGATTGAGTAGTTTTATATTAAAGTTCAATATGCATGCAATACTAAATGATTGTGTTACTATTGATGCAACTCATGGATGACTAAACTCCAGTAAAGTAGCTATCAAGATCTAAGATCTGTTGAATGTTGCTTTAAGTACTTTTGGTTAACTAGTTTAGCTGTCTGAAGCATTTCTGTTTAATTGGTATTGCTATGGTTAAGTACAATGGTATAGACAACCAGTTATCTGTGTTAAGAGAGTGTCAAAATATTGATGCAAGTTTTTGTCTGTATTGATTCAGCCGCCCCTCTCAGTAGTGATTAGGGTATTAGTTGTTCATCATTATTCATCAATTGGTATCAGAGCAACTCCAAGTCCTCGGTGATATAAGCTTAACAGCTTGAGGCAAAAGATCTCGCTTTAATGATGAAGAGGGAAGGTCCTAAGTTCAGTAGGGATAACTTCAAAATATGGAAGGACAAAATGAAGATTTATATCAAGAGTTTGGGTGCTCAAGAATGGAGCTATGTTGAGAATGCCTATGTAATCCCCACTGGCACTCTAACTGATGATCAGAAAAGAGAGATTCAAGAAAATGGGCAAGTTATGGAAGCCCTTATTAGAAGCCTATTCGATATTGAGTTCATTGATGTACAAGATAAGGACAATCCTAACGATGTATGGGACCCACTGGAAACCATTTATGGCGGTGATGAGGATGTCAAGAAGTATAAGGAAGAAAGCCTCAGAGGAAAATTTAAAGACATGAGGATGGTTGAAGGTGAGACCATTTAGCAATATGGCATAAGGATCAAGACTGTGGTTGAAGATATCAAGAGTACTGGGGGAACAATTAATGATGCCACCATTTTTAGTAAAGTTCTAAGATCATTGTAACCAGTCTGTGCAATCAGGGTTGCTTCTATTCAGGAGTTAAGGTCTATCGACAAGATAAAGGTATCTTTAGACTCTATTATTACAAAGTTGACTGCATATGAATTGAATAGCTATGATGGTAGTGTTCAGAAGACAAAGCCATCCTTTAGAGCATATGTTTCCTCTACACCAACTGGAAAATGAAAAGAAGTCAACACCAGTTATGAATCCAGGCCAAGTAGAGATATGGATGATGAGGAGATTCTGATGGAGTTTGAAGCTCTTCTCGCCAAGAGACTTCTAAAAGGCACCAGAAAATATAGAGGTAAGCTTCCTCTAAAATATTTTTCCTACAATAAGATAGGACATATAGCCATTAACTATCCTAACAATGACAATAAGGATAAACCAGAAAGGTTTAGAAAGTATAAAGGAGGAGGTAGGAGAAATTGTCTTGTTGTAGTGGATGAAGGTGTTACTGATGAAGAATCTGAGGATGAAGAGAATGAGGACATAGTGTTTGTAGCTATAAAGGAAGAGGTGTCTGATCAGAAAGCCCTTGTCTATCACATTGACAACTCTAATGAGTGGATCATTGATAGCGGGCATTATCACCACATGACTGGTGACCAAAGAATTTTTTTGTCTCTAGAAGAATATGATAGAGGTGTTGTCTGGTTTGGCAATGATGCACCTTGCATGGTGAGAGGAAAAGGATCTATCTCACTAAATGGAAAGAGCAGTGTAGATGATGTCTACTGGGTGGAAGGCCTTAAGCACAATCTTCTGAGTGTTGTTCAGCTGAATGATGAAGGACTCATTCTTGAGTTCGAAGGTGGAGTCTGCAGAATAATTGGAAAGAGTGGTGAACTTATTGCCACCCGGTAAGAAGACCAGAGGAAACTCGTTTCAGCTAAATGCCAAGATTAGTCAGTGCCTGATGGCGAAGTTTGATGATAGTTGGATATGGCATAGGAGAGTTTGTCATATGAATTTTGATAATATTGTAAAGGCTAGTAAGATCAAGGAAGTAAGAGGATTGCCTTTACTAAACAAACCGGAGAATGCTTTATGCAGAGAATGACAACTTGGGAAGATGTCTTCCTCAACATTCAAAGGTAAGTATTTTTCAGCAGAGAACTTACTTGATCTAGTGCACACCGATCTGTGTGGTCTGATGAAAACTAGAAGCATTCAGGGAGATCGGTATTTCATGATTCTTACCGATGACTACTCAAGAATGATGTGGGTCACATTATTGAAAGACAAGTCTGAGGCGTTTGGAAATTTCAAATCCTTTAGAGCATTGGTGGAGAAGGAGAGCGACAAAAGAATAAAATGCTTAAGAAATGATCAGGGAGGTGAATTCACTTCTAATGAATTCAACAAGTACTATGAAGAGAATGGCATCAAGGGGTAGTTGTCTGCCCCAAGGACACCATAGAAAAATGGCATAGTAGAAAGGAATAACAGGACTATAGTTGAAGCGGCCAGAACTATGCTGATCCAAGGAAACATAGCTCACACTTTTTGGAGAGAAAAGGTGAGCACTGCAGTCTATACCATGAACTGGGTACTCATCAAGAAAGGTAAAGACAAAACCCCCTATGAGTACTGGAACGGGAGAACTCCTAATGTGGTTTATTTCAAAGTGTTTGGCAATAAGTGCTATATCAGGATAGGTGAGAATCTGAGCAAGTTTGATGCTAAATGTGATGAAGGAATATTTTTGGGATATTCCACTAAAAGCAAAGCTCTCAAATTCTACAACAATAGGACTCAAAAAATTGTTGAGAGTATTAATGTCAGGGTTGATGAATCCCCTGAGAATCCTGATGAAACCTGCAACAATCAAGCAGAAGATGAACTGGGTATAGCCTTCTGGGAACCGGTTAAGAAGGAAACAAGTTGCAAACACTAGAAAGTCCTTAGTGCTCTTATACCGATAGAAGCTGCAGCAGGTGAAGAAGAAGAGGAAAAGAAAGAAGAACCAACTAGGGTCATTCCTAGGTATGTGAAACTATATCATGATCTAAAGAAGATCATAGGAGATAAAGATGCAGGGATACTCACAAGGAGAAAGGTGAAAGAAAACTCTTGCATGATTTCAGAATTTGAGCCTAAGACCACTAGAGAGGCACTTACTGATGAAGACTTGATAAAGGCAATGGAAGAGGAGATGGACTAGATAGAAAAGAATGCAACATGGTCCTTGGTACCCAAACTAAAACACAAGATTGTAATAGGTACCAAATGGGTCTTCAGGAATAAGATGAATGAAGAAGGCACAGTGGTAAGGAACAAGGAAAGACTTGTATGCAAGGGATATGCTCAGGAAGAAGGAGAAGACTATGGAGAAATCTTTACCCCAGTGGCTAGAATGGAAGGTGTTTGAATGCTACTTGCATTTGCAGCATTCAAGGGATTTAAGGTATACCAGATGGATGTGAAGTCTGCATTGTTGAATGGAATTCTAGAAGAAGAAGTGTATATTGAGCAACCAGATGGGTTTGCTTTGTTTGAAGATAGTAACATGGTGTGTAGATTACACAAGGCCCTGCATGGATTGAAACAAGCACCAAAGGCATGGTATGAATGGTTACACTCTCATCTTGTGAAGATAGGATTTCAGAGAAGAAGTGAGGAAAACAACATCTACCTAAAATTTGAAGGTGATCAGATTCTAATCTATGAAGTATTTGTAGATGACATAATCTTCGGAGGAGATGATGAAATGAGCCATGCATTCACAGATGAAATGAAGAAAGAGTTTGAGATGTCTCTGATTGGAGAGATAAATTTCTTTATTGGTCTACAGATTCAATAGATGAAGGAGGGTATCTTTATTACCCAGTCCAAGTATATCAAAGAGGTATTAAAGAACTTTGGCATGGAGGAGAGAAAACCTATTGGGACAACGATGGTGACTAGCTACAAACTAACAAAGGAGGATGATATAGCGTTGGTGGATGAGAAGGAGTATCGGTCAATGATCGGTAAGCTGCACTATGTGGTGCACAATAGACTAGATATTGCTCATGAAGTGGGCATAGTAGCCCATTTTCAAAAGAGTCCAAGAGAATCCCACTTGGTAGCGGTAAAAAGGATTCTTGGATACCTGAAAGGGATAGTTGATTATGGATCGTGGTATCCATACAATGGTGACTTTGGTCTCAAAGTGTTTACTGATGAAGATAGGGCAAGTAATGTGGACGACCAGAAGAGCACAACCGGTGGAGTGTTCTTCCTTGGTGGAAGACTTGTCTCATGGATGAGCAAGAAGCAGAGCTATATTTCCCAGTCTATAGCTAAAGCAGAGTATGTGGCAGCATTTATGAACTGTACTCAGGAAATTTGGATGAAGCATGTATTGAATGGCTTCAAAGTGCCTATATCTGAACCAGTGAGTATTTTTTGTGATAATACTAGTGCAATCAATATTTCCAAAAATCTAGTATTGCATGCTAGGACAAAGCACATTGAGCTCAAGTATCATTTCTTGAGAGAAATGGTTCAGAATAGAGAGGTTGTATTAGAACATGTTTCCAGTACGGAGCAACTAGTAGACATATTCACTAAGCCCTTACCAAAGACTACATTTACCTATTTGAGAGGTGAATTAGGGGTTCTACCCCTTCATGAAGTAAATTAAAAATGTGTGCTCCACATCAGTCAGGCACTACAGTGACAAATATTACAGGATTGATGTGTTGAAGGATGCTACTCCACAGGGGGAGCAACATAGTGGAACTTGGAAGCTTGTGCCTCCACTTTGGCATTGTTGTCAAAGGGGGAGAAGATATCTAATGATGAAGATATATGGGGGAGAAGATATATGGTAGAGTGCACACTGACCAGTCCATATGGTGGTGATGGTGATCATTTGAATGAAATTGAACCGGTATATGTTACTGAGAAATGATACACCGAGTATTGCCATAAATGCCAAAGGGGGCGATTGTCGGCATATAATGAAGTGGTGATAGTATATGTTGTCATTGATTTCAATATATTCTCAAGCAAGTGAACCACTATGCACTAGTATAAATATTGGAAGAGGTTATGGTCAACTGAGATGGAGTGGACCAGTGTCAGGGTTCACTAAGTGTGAGTATTGGTTGGTAGTCTCTATTCAGCTCTAGGGTTTTCGATTTGGCTTATGCGGTGCAATCGATGGTGTTTTGTGAACTATAAGGATAAGGATCAAAATACCATGTCAGTTATGTGCATGTGAAGGATTTCTTTGAGGATCTTGTGCATGAATATCGAATGCATTGAATGCCTACCTCAGGAATGCGCGATGTTCTGAGTGGTATCTGATGGGCGTATGATGTGTTACTGATTTCTAGATGCGGTGAAAATTGGACGATGCAGAATGTCTTTAGATCTATCTTAGATCATTTCATTTTATGTAATGGATTTAACGGTCAAGATTGGACCACTTGTAATGGTAAACCTAAAATGTTTAGGGTATAGGGTTTATGCTACTGACCTAATTGTTGTCTATAAGGTTGATGATGTTTGTTATAGTTTGTGTTGGCAAATGTTGTGTTTGTGTCTACATGTTGAGATACTTTCCAAACTAGTGTGTGGAATCTGTAGAGTGTGATTGCAGAGGAGAGGAGCTGAAAAGGATCTACCTTAGCAAGTAGTGTTGTTATCAGATGAAAGCTTTACCTGTTGACTTATAACCATTTTAACAAAAGGAAAATCCCTTGACCAGGTAGCTTTAACAGGCTTGTTGCAAATCCTCTAGCTAGGTGACTCAAGTTCATTGAGTTCCTTAAATCCTCTAGTGAGGTAACCTTTAATAGGATTTCAACCTGTAACAGGGTTTATAGTCATCCCTTAATCGGGTGATCCCTAATAGGATCGGTTCCTAACATAACCTTATTGCAAGTACAACAATCCATTAGTGCACGCCTTTGAAGATCGATCCATTCTGAACAGTCAGCAATATTATCATACTTGGTGAATCAACTTACTATGTGCATATACTATTTTTCTCTTTATACTTGCAGCAACCTACAAGATTTGTAGGTTAGTAAGAGCATCATTTGTGAGACAATAAAATTAAAAGATACCTCTATTTCTATCTACTAAGAAATCTAATCTACATTAACAGTTATCAAGTACCAAGGATCAAGTAATTGATGATGGTTAATTAAGAATGATCCAAGAAGGAGGCTTGTTTCATGTTGATCTTGTTGATATACCCGAAATATTAGATGAATATTCTTATTACTCTAATAATCCCATTCGAGAGCCCAACCGTCGAAAATGCATAGGAAAGATTGAAGTTTTAATGCTCCAATTCATTCAAAAAGTAATTATTAGCATGAAAAGGAGGATGAATCATTTTCAGATTCAAATATTTTTTATGAGCAATAGTTGTTTCGATATATTAACTCGGCTTGGGAAACTACATATGTCAGAGACCTCAAGAATAAAAATCAAGGAACAAGCTTGAAACTGAGCTCACGAGTATCCCATAGTTGTCACCTATTATTCCACCATGGAATTTATTTTCCTCTTGTTTTGAGGTAGGAGCCTCCTACCACCTTGACCCAAATTTTTGTTGTGTCTATCATTTTTAGTTTGTATCTTATTTCTCGAGTCATTTCCTTCTTTTTCATCACTTTCATACTTGGGTTTTTGTTGTGATTTTGTCACCCTTTGGAATAAGGGCTCTGGAAAAGTGTTATGGTTTCTTTGCATCCTTCCTCAATCTTTGTCCCCATTCAGAGCCTCGTGTTACCCCTAGTTTTAAAATTTTAATCATCTATGTCAAAAATCAACTCCTAGCTTAGCCTTTTTACAAAAACTCACAATTTCTTGGATGAGACTTAGATTTGTTGACATTAATTTTTATGGTCCTAAAGTGTTGAAAATTATCGATTTCCCAAGCTTCCTTTAAATTTGGAAATAGCATTTTCGGTCATAAATAGTGTCTAGGTCTTTAAAGTCCGACAATCAGAGCATTCCCAAACCCTAGCACTGGTTCTAATATTCTAAAAAGCCTTGATTGCCTAACCATCTTCAAAATCTCACTTCATTGCACTAGTTTCTTTGAGGCAGTTCTCAAATTTGACAATCACCAAACCAAATTAAATGTGTCTTATTACCCATGTGTACATCGCCTTGGTTGTTAACTCTTTGATCTTCATGCAAAGGATTGAGGACCCTTGCAGCCACCCCCCTACATGGGATTTTCCATTTTCCAAGATGTATTCAGCTCAAAGATATGTGAAGTACATCTCCTTAATGATGGATTAGGTGGCTAAATCATGTAAACCTATTGACATGATTTTTGAAGAACAATGATATTATTTCTCCTTGCTAAAATTTAATGAGTTGATGGCCCTATACATAAGTGAAAGGTGGCAAATTTTGAAATTCATCATTTCTTTAGGGATTAGTCAGAAAAATGGTAAGTTAGCAGACTGGCGTGTTTCTTGGGAAAGTAGGAAATCTAGAATCTCAATTATGTTCAGTTTAAGATCTCTTTGGCCAACATTCGATATGGATTATTCCCCATCTTAAATAGTATGGTGCTCCCATCAAGATCAACTTCCCATAGTCCAACCTTATTTGAATTGGATTCAAAAAGAGCAGGAAGATGTTTTTTCTCAGTTGAACTAGGACGTGTGTTGAGAAAAGGCATATTGCATTGAATATAGAAGGATAATTTTGTTTTTAGAGAAAGAGGAGAGGCAAGCCGAAGTTCACAACCAACTTCTATAGAGAGAAATTTATGTAGCTAGAAATATCACACCTAAGGCAAATTAACCTAGCACATACCCAAGTTAATGCGGTACAAGACGGTTCTCCCAGGGGAAGGTGTCGCTCCCATAATCCAACCTGAACCGATATTGGTTGAAGGCCCACAACAGGATATCCTTTCTGGATTGACTACTCTAACTTGAAAATGTAAAAGGAAGATAAATTTTTTGAGCACAAGCTCAAAGAAGAAATTGAGATCAACAACCATGCTTCCAATCTCAATCGTGATGAGGGTTGGGGTCTCAGTCCGACCTGGCTTCCTCTCCTCTCTAACATTAATTCTTGTTATCTTTAGCGGTCTTGACTTCACTCATGAGCTCTTCTCTCTCTCTCCATCCCTATCCCTCCTTTCTAGTGTCTTGCTCTTTTTGTCTCCTCCGTCTACCCTTCATCTGTCATTCTTCTTGTTCCCCCTCTTTTTGATTAGCGTCTCCTTTCTTCGGTTTTTATTGGCTTTTGTCTCTACCCGATGGTGTCTTCTTGTTTTATTTGCTGGCTCCTAGTTTCTTTATTTATATTTATTTGTGCACGTGTGTGTATGTGGGTGTTTGGTATATATATATATATAGTCTGTGTGTGTGTGTGTGTGTTTTGTCTTATATACGTACATTTTGTGTACATATATTTTCTTATTCTCTTTTCTTCGTTTGTATCTTTACTTTTGTTTATTTTTATTTTATTTTCTTTTTTTATTCTTGTTTATATTTTTTGTTTATTTGTTAGTTATATATATATATTTATTTATTTGTTTGTGTTTTTTGTCTTTTATTTGTACATATATTATACATATTTAATCTTGTACTATGTATATGTATATGTATATGTATTGTGTGTGTGTGTGTGTGTGTATATATATATATATATATATATATATTTGTTTGTGTCTTGTGTCTCTTATTTGCTCATTTATTGTGCTTTTTTTTTTCTCTTTCTTTCTTTTTGTCTTTATTTATTTATTTACCTATTTTTCTTTATTAGTTCTTCTTTGTCTCTTAGCTTATTTGTCATATATATTATTTTCTTATCTTTGCTCTTGCTTTTAATTTTCTATTTTTTGCTTTTTAGTTTTCTTTTAGTTTATTATTTTTTATTTCTTGTTCATTTAATTTGACTTGTTTCATTTTTTGTATTTTTTGTGTGCTTGGTTAATTAATTAATTTTCTTTCTTTCTTTATTATTTTTCTTTGTATTTTTATTTTGTCTTGGATTTTTGTTTTGTGTATTTTGGTCTTGTGTTTTTTATTTTTATTTTATTTTGTCTTCTTTTCTTTTTATTTCATTTCCTTTCCTCCTTTTTGTGGACTTGTCAACCCTTCTCGTTCCTCACGCCCCTTCTCTCCTTTTTAGCTTCCTTGGTCTGCATCTTGTTCATCTTTGCAATTATGCATGCTCTATTTCATCCTGATGATGGATCATGGAGTATGATCCAAAACGTTAATGTAAAAACTCATACAAAATCGAATCCAAAAACAACCAAGAACAATGTAAAAGGAATTGTAAAAATTATGTGAGGGTTATCTTTGTGTTAGAGGAAAAAGAAGAAAAGGCCAAAATGCATGATGCCCAACTCCAGTTACCAATCTTGGTAGAAAGGAACCCTACACCTCTGATTAATTCATAAGTCATTCCCTCTAGACCCATGGCTCTAGTTTAAGGTGAAAATTTAGGCTCTTATAGGTCATTTTTTATTTTTATTTTGAGTAATTGTTCAGTTCTTTTCTTAAAGTGGTTGCTTTCAAAGATTGTTATTTTAGAAAAGACAATTACAAAGTGTTGTCTAATTATGTTAGATAGGAAGAAGAGATAGATATAATTTTTCTTTCATTCACCTCTGGTCCCCTTTTTTAGATATTTATAAAAAGAGAAATTTAAATGCAATTTCATGGATCATAATTTTTGAGTTATGGTTAATGAATTGCGTCATTCTTCTTATGTTGAAATTCTATGTTCTTGGGTTATCTTTTTATCTCATAGACAGAAACTAAAATTTGCATGTATTAAAACTGTGAAAATTTAGCTTTGAATGAATGAAGCAGTAATCTCTTATCTTTACAAATCTTAATATTTGAAGGTGGAATGTTTGCATTCTATTCAATTATGTTTCTGTCAAATCTCCTATTTCATCCTTAGAGTTTTCTAGCTAAAAGTTCTACCTTTTCTACTTTCTGGTAAAATGCACACCTCAAAAAGAACCAAATTACATCATAAGAGGGAGTTGTACCTCTAAAAAATAGGGGGAAAATGCTAATTCAATAACAGTTTCTCCAACTGTTAGTTTCTATTTGTTTCTCTTGTCTTGGGAATTTATGAGTTAACTTAGAGGGAAGAATCCGTTAACCAATAGTCTATATGTTTCATGTCGGTTTGAATAAGTTACTTTACCTAACTAATTCACTAGTTGGTCATATTCACATGTTATGTTTACTTAGGTTTTAGGAATATTTATAGCAGTCTTAGATGTCAATTAGATCTCATCTTATCTTTTGGCATTCAATTATTTAGTCCTAGGTCATTTGTATTTATCAAGTTAGTTGTCTAATTGTATTTTTAAGACATGTCACAAACTTGTCTAATCCTATTTGTCAACCTTTCCTTTATAGGAAAGACATCATATATATACAATCTATGTACTATTATCCAATATCAACCCAATCCATTACTCTTATAATTAGGTATTATTTTCCTCTTGCTACTTTATTGTGGAAGGAATATTTTGGTTTTCTACGTGATCCTAGACTATCAATTCCATTGATGATGCTAATATGGTATCGGAGCCTCGGATCTATAAGCTCCAATAATGTGTAGAGATAATCAAGCTTGATATTTTGGTGACTACACTTCAGTACAAAACAAAGCTCACCATTAAAGATGTTTTGAATTTTCTTTCTTTCTTTGTATAAAATTTTTATTTTAGAACATTCTAGTGCAAATATAATCTCACCATTTAGTTTTGAGTGTCCAACAAATTCATATTTTACTTTTATTTCACGAAACATTTCCTCTGTATCACATAATTATAAATTGGGGTTTAAAGCTTGGATATAGTGAATAGCTTTAAATTAGAGCACTTTTAGCCAAAATAGATGATGCCATTGCATTTAGAAGACCCAAAAAATCTCTATTTACATATAATTTTTTTCTATTTTCAACAAATTTTATTTTTGGAAAAAAATTATTTTGCTCGAGTATCGTCACTATAGGATAAATTCAGTCCCTTTTTTAAAAAATACATAACTTTTGATCCAAAACTTAAATTTTTACAAACAACATATTATTGGAAAACCAATTTTGTGTAATTTATAGTGGTGTATCTTTTATTATCGTATCTATCTGCTTGCAAAAATTATTTATGTTTGAAGTTAAATATTAATTTTTAGCTCTTGATCTCATAACATTTTGCCTATATCTCCATTGTTTGTGATTATTGTTGAAAATGTATTCATGATATCTCTCAATTCATGCATACACATTTTTTCATATTCATCCCTAAGTACATTTAATTCAATTTTTAGCATATTATTCATTCAAAGGGTTACTTGGACATGTTGGCAATTGGAAAGGTGTTTTTTTTATTAAACCACTTCATTTCAACCATATTTTCGTGTATTGATCTCTAATATTACTATTTAAAAAGTGTATCCTTTTTGTAATAATTGGTTATATGAATCACCCTGCTACAAGCATTTTGACTAACGATAACTTTAAGTCTTGGCAAAAAGGCATCCTACACTTTGTAGGTGGCCTAATCTTTTCCCTCATCGTTATGAGCTCATCCTTTAGCCAAACCCACAATGCAAGAAATAAATTTAAGGTAATAAAAATGATCATATCATATGATTTAATGATACAATTATCAATGCATGTATATTCAAAGAGACCTATAATCAAATCTTAGGAATTGCATGCCCATGCATAGTTTGGACCAAAACTTAGAAGATATATGTAGATCCACATAATAGTTCATTCCCAAATGATCCTACATCATATTTCTTTAGTTCACTTAATTTTTTTTATAATCTATCCTTTTATGATGATACATGAGAGTATATTGAATATGATATAGAAATTAAGCAATTTGATGATCAAGAGGCCTCTGATGCAACTCCCACTTCTTTAATTGAGATCACTAATCCATCTTTTGTTGCTTTATCAAAATCTAGTGATACTTTATTGTAAGATTCCAATGATTATTTGTGATGGTTAATTTAATACCTTTCATATATATATTTGTAGGAAGATAACTTGATAGGTATTCTATACTTATTTTTTGAGTGTCACATTCTAGATTCGAAGGATCAATTTGAGTATTTATCTCTCCTATTTGATGACACTCATGACATTGTTGGCAACAATATAGAAAACTGAGAAGGGGGGTGAATCAGTTTGCTAACAAACTCTACATAACTCAAAGTTAAATTCAAATATGATAATAAACAGTAAAAGCATAAAACAACACCACATCAATAACATACATGACACCAAGATTTTTGACATGGAAAACCCTATTAAGGGAAAAACCACAGTGGGAACCTACCCACAATGAGATAATACCCTGTTAGGAGTAAATGTAAATATTACAATGGGAAATACACATGCATTTAGACACACTGCCTAGAGCTCACTGCTCAAATACAAGAAGGGATACAACCCTGAGGAAGGCCTCTTGCCTTACAAAGATTGGACAACAATCTAGATTACATGAACTTTGAAAATAGCATCTCCATATGCCTGGTTACAGTTTTGGTTAAGCACATATACTCAAACTCTACTCTATCACACTTCACACTTTTGCACTTCTCCTCTGCTACTGAAAGATAGAATCAATGTTCACACTTGCAGACACATCTCTCACATGAATATTACATATATTTATACAAATCATCAACCTATATTTCCAGGTCGGCTAAACCCTCAACACAAATCACAAAATAATAACCTCAAATACTACAACAATGCATGCAGACCAAAACAATATTGTCTAAGACATAGTCTGCACCCAAATCAATATCGCAACCAAGAAACACCACCAAGAATTTTGCCCCAATCATTAGCAAAATGCTACAACCATGAAGAATGTTGCATAACATGAAGAACACCACCAGATCAAGAAAATGATCAATATGCATACAATGATCAATGTGGACCATCAACATAGATAGGATCTCATATAGAAACATCCACAAGAAATGTGAATCACACCATAAACAACTGTAACATCACCACTTACAATAATCTCCATCATCATTATACCAAACCTCAAGAACACACACTAAACTAATTGTCAAAGTAAAAGATTCACTTGCGAACTTCCAAATAATGAACCATCTGAATTGAGGACACATATGAATATCCTAAACACTCTACCAAATCTGCATACCATGACATATCAATTCCAGATAAATACAGAGCACAAACAGGAGTACCAAATAACATGAACAACTGAAGAACAAGCCATACTATCAGATCACACAACTCGATCAAGTCATCATGCGGACCACTAAAACTTTTGTTGAATCAAATAGAGATAAATATCTCTAAGCCCATTAAGCTGAAACAAATCAACTGCAACACACAAACCAAATTAACTCATCCAATCTAACTGCAACACTAGAATACACAAAAGAATATATTGACATCAATGACAACACATCATTCCTGCAAGCTTCTCGGCAATATAAAACAATCTCCCCCTTTGGCATTGATGGTAACATATGAATGTGAAAAAAACCAATGCAAAGAAAGATATTAACAACCAACAATCTCTCCTTAAGATCATGCACATAGATCAACATAGCTCTCTCCTCCATAGGGTTTTTCACATGCTTCTCTCCCCCTTTGATATCAATGACAAAGGAATATACAACACAAATGTTCTCTCCCCTGGCACACACTTTAACAACTTTGAGAAACTGAAACACACCACTAACTACTCCCCCTGAGTAGCAGCCTCACTCATTAATCCAGATCACAAGATATCTTTGTGAAGTCCTCCGAACTAGTACAATTCCATGCATCTTAGTTCTCATTAGGAGGGGAAATTACCCCTAGTCTGAGTCAAATATAACAAACCACCAATCATAGATCTATATATTGTCTTATTTGCTTTCGGAGAATCATAATCCTTTGTCAACTTACATTCGGTCACCATGAGTGTAATGGTGCAGAGCATGTTCTACTAACACCTCTATTTCAAGCAAGGTTCATAGCCATGGTGGTGTCTACATGTTCATTAGTGATGTAATAATGGGTTGGATCAATGATCACCCTTGATGTAATAAAGTGCCTATTTGTATGGTCAATAATCTCTTAGGTAAGCATATAAACCTAGAGGTCTATTAGGCCACGAAGGCTTGGAATTTGGATTTTCACTGTTGGTTTGTCTAGGATGTTGTCTTAGGTGTTTGGAGTCTAATAATGACAAATAATGACCTTGGATGTGTTTTCATAAGGTCTAAGTGTTTAATAACCAATGTTGTCCTAAGTCACAAAATGTTGCATTTGTTGTCAAGAAACTTTTGAAAGTTGCTGGTAGGATGCCAACTACTTCTCCAACGTTCCTAACTATTAAAAAGTTGGTTATGGATGTTGGGAAAGGTTTGTTGAAAGATTTATAAAGTTTGGTGGAGAAAGTGAATAAAACAAGTTTGATTTTACCATAATAGTGACATTTTCCCATACTGCCCGTATAGGGTGTGAGATCCACTCATGAAATTATGATTTGGTTAGATACAGCCATAAAATACCCTTCCAATGCATTTGGTTTGACCTCTTGAAGTGATGTTTTGAGGAATTTATAAGTGTTTTACCCTCTGCAGGTTTGAAACCCTCCATTTTCAAGGGTTACAATGCAAATGGGACCCTAACTTGCAGTATACAAATTGGGATCTGATGGGTATCAGTAAAATACAAGTTAGGGGAATGTATTTTGAGATTCCATAGGGGTGAGGTCAGAGGAGTTGGTTGGTAATCTTACCACCAAGCCCTATTCTAAACTGTTTGAGGGTTTAGATTAGAATAGAATAAGGTTCATTGAGCATACAATGAATAAAGATGAGATGATGAGTTGAATTGATGGAATTGGAGTATTTGGACATATAAGAAACCTCCTAAAGAGTTGGAACCTTCCTGTGACCCCATTCTCATATAACCCCTTTGTAAAACAGACCTAACTTGATCA
The DNA here is from genome assembly GCF_030272615.1 of Cryptomeria japonica. Classification (NCBI taxonomy): domain Eukaryota; kingdom Viridiplantae; phylum Streptophyta; class Pinopsida; order Cupressales; family Cupressaceae; genus Cryptomeria; species Cryptomeria japonica. The sequence continues at coordinate 54,659,836 of NC_081409.1, forward strand.
ATTAGGTGTGTGACCCAAGTAGGTGTTGAAGAGTGCAGGAATAGGGTGGAAATCTAATCTTTTGGAGATATTAGTGCCAAAAGGATGTCTGAAAGCTAAATTTATTTGGGGTGTTGTTTGGTATAATTTGTAGAAAAATCCAAAAAGACAGTAAACTAGGGCTACTAGTTGGTAGGCCTGTTTAAGCCTCAAAAGCCAATACTTGCCTTGTGATTCAAAGTATCATTATGGGAGATCTTAGTAGGTCTTAGGAAGTGTGTAGAAGTGTTATGCCATCCCTTGCTAGGGGTAAGAGTCCAATTTCACATTTTAGGTGTGGTTGTAGCCTTGAGAGAGACTCAAGGGATAGAAAACCAAGGTGTGTGTGTGGGTTTGTTACCTTACTGCTTCCAACCTCTGCATCATGTACCAACATGTTGTGTATCATCCAAGCTAAACTTAAAAAATTCCTTCACATATGTACATTGAGATATGAAAATACCTTTATCGAACAGAGTAATTTGCAATTCCAGAAATAATTTCATCTCACCAATCAGAGACATCTCAAACTCATTATGCATATCATCAACAAACTTCTTGCACAAACCATCATTTCCACCAAAAATAATATCATTGAAACAAAAACTTCAACAATCAAGATGTTATCACTATCAATTTTGAAGTACAAATTACTATCAATGGTACCTTTATTGAATTCAAGCTTCATTAAATACTTATCCAATATTTCATACCCAGCTCTTGGGGCTTGCTTCAATCTATATAGTGCTTTCTTCAACCTGCAAACAATATCTTTCTGATCTGTCAACTAAAAACCACATGGTTACTCAATGTAGACTTCTTCTAGCTCACCATTAAGAAAGGTTGACTTGGCATCCATCCGACACACCTTGAAATATTTGTAACTAGCATAAGAAAGAAATAATATAAAAACTTCAATTCTAGATACCGAAGCAAAATTCTCCTCAAAATCAATACCTTCCATCTGAGAATAACCCTTACAGACAAGTCTTTCTTTATTCCTAACAACTTCACCTTTCTCATTCAACTTATTCTGAAACACCCATTTAGTTCCAATTATATTCTTATCCTAAGGTCTGAGAAGTAAAATCCATCTATTATTTTTTTTAATCTGATTCAACTCTTATTCCATAGCTTTAATATAACTTTCGTCTTTACATGCTTCATCAACATCTTTAGGTTCAATTTTAGAAATCAAATAATACTCTTTAGAAACTCTTCTCCTAGTCATCATACCTTTATTCTTATCACCTATAATCTGATTCTTTGAGTGATTTATCCTTATAGACCTAGGAGTCTTAGGATTTTCACGATTTTCAGAATCTTGAACTCTTTCTTCTACATTAGCTTTCCTTCACTCTCAGGCTTTTCTGGAGCAATCTGAACTTGATTCTAGGTCTACACTTGCTTTTCACTGACAATATGATCATCTGACTCATATCCAAAATATTTGGGATGATACTCATTTCCTTCATCAACCTTTTGATGTAGGAGCATCCCCGCTGTATGAGTAATCTTGCATTAACCAAAAATATTTCTTTTCAGTTTAGTTCTTGTTTAGTTTTGTGTGCAGCTTTTGTGTTCCTAGGGGTATGTTCTGCTAGTGGCCTATTTTTCCTTGCAGATCAGATTTTTAGTTTCCAGGCTTGTTTATGTGCTTAATTCCATATTCTTAGTCCATTTGGATTCTTTTTCAACAAGATATTGCTTCCGGTTTGACTGTTTATGGGTTTTGAAGTTGGGATTACCGGTTGGTTTTCTTCTTTTCCAGAGTGACTTCTTGGCATGTGGATCTATTTTGGGTCTTTCTTAATGTTCCTAAGTCCTTTGTCGACCTTCCTATTGATCCATACTTCTCGATTGTTCTTTTCTAGAGGAATTTATTTCATTCTTGGGGCCAACCTATTTACACATTTCATTTTCTTGCATTGGTAAATTTAATCTTTTATGGCCAACCCAGATATGTTCTAAAGGGTATGTATATGGTATTATGTAATCATTTGGGTGGTAGTATATCATAATGAGGATTTAGATTTGTGATTAGAGATCTGGATGATTTTGAGAGTTCTAGATGGATTGTATCTGGCGTGTTAGCCTGCATGTAACCGATTGATTATCAGATGTTCTATGATGACTATATGATGATAACTGGTTGGTTAGCAGAGGTTCTAAGCCAATAATATGATCTGATTTTATGATCTTTCAATGCTTTATTGCTTTCATTGTGTTACTATTGCTGCATTAGTCGGTCAGTTCTCTTTAAGGATTCACCAGTTATGGCTGCACCGAGTGGTATCAGAGCTGGTTATGAACTAGTTGGTGGAAGAGCTAGTTGTGAACCTTGAGGCATTCCTTTGGGTGAACAGATCGCCGAGTTAGGCAGGCTGTGGGGTGAACCCACAATAGTGGGTTAAACTTTTTGGCCAACTTTGACACTGCAATATTCATTTTCAGAAGAAAAAAAAACTTTAGATTTAAACACCTATTACTTCTAACCCGTAAGGAATTTGTAGATGATGTGAACTAGTGATTTATGTCATTTTGTATTTAGATTCTAAAAATATTTTTTTTATAATTTTTGGAATTAATTCGCTTCCATTTTCTATCTCCCTCGAAAACTATTTTTTTGAAAAAACAACATTTTTAAAGAGTGACACTCACTCTGTATAGCATGGTTTTTTTTCTATAATAGATATGAATGTGATTCTTTCAAATTTAGTTTTTTAACATCCATATATAGTGTTCTCAATTGGTTTTGTAACATTATCTTCAATATTTCATATTTTATTAAGATTTGAAGTTGAGTTAACTGTAATTTTGATATATGTCAATTTGATATTACATAACTTGTTGTATATGTAACAAAAATTAATTATTATTTTTTTGTTGGAAAGAGGACTTCAATACCTAGTGCATAAATATTTTTGAGAATTTTTGGGTGACGTTTACTATTTCTCATAAGCATTGAACAAAGAAGTTCACATTCTGTGAAAACCCTACATTCATAAGAAAAAAAAATATACTAATGAAATTAAATATATTAAAAATTATACTATTTGGAAAGCTTATAATAAGGGCTAAGGGGTTTGGGCAGATGTAACATGGCATGATTTGCCTCATACCCCGCAGTGGGTTTTTACCATGGGCAAGTGGGAGGATAGGGCATTTCCGCCTTCGAAGCCAGTATGCAGCCGATGGTTTAGCCCAGTGTCTCGATACTTCCAGGGGTTTTTTAAACATCGCCGACACTTTCTTCATTGGCAACTTCCTATGGCTAATTACACTTGGCGCTTGGATTTTTATGAGCTAGGGCAGTGACAGTGGAATCCAAGGTTGAAATGGGGGTCTGCTCATGGTAAGAATCGATCATTTGCACAGGTGGTTGGCTCTAGAGAAGTGGCAAAAGAAACTAGGGTTTTTGTTATGGTACCTGGCAAATTCGGTAATAATGCGATGGAGGCTAAGGTCTCAGTTCTTGCGAATCAGGTAATCGGTCAGGTGGTTAGATCTCGAGATATGGAGAAAAAAGCTAGGGCTTCCAAAATGGAATCTGGCAAAATAGATAATAATGAGATGGAGGCTACAGTTTCAGTTTCAGTGACTTAGGTGCTTGGTCAGATAAATCCAAAATCAAATGACGCTAGCCCTGTAAAGGATAAGGTATGTGATTGTAATGATCCTCCATCGCAAGTTTGGGTACCGATTTCGTGCATTGATCTCCTCGGATCTTATGTTGATAAAAAGGCTTTCATTCGAATTCTATTATTGGGGAACTCTGGGGGGATCAGATCTGTTTGTCCAAACTTTTTACTAAATTATAGAAATGTTGGGCGGATATGCATTACTTTTAGCTCCTTTCATCAAATTCTTTTATTATTGTTTTCGACTCTCCTATGTTTTGGGATAGGGTTTTGGTTTCTCCTCATCACTGGTTTGGAAAACAATTTCTTTCGGTTATTTCTTGGAAGCCTTTCTTTGTTCGTGCTTGGTCAAATAATAAATTTGCTCCCTTTTGGTTTGGACTTCCTAAACTTCCCTTTGAATTCATGGATCCCAATGTCTTGCAACAAATTAGCAATTCCTTTGGTACTTTTATCACATCCAGCTAGGATTTTGTGGAGGGGGAGGTTCTGGTAAAAATATGTGTTTTACTTAGTCCTGAGATTGTGCATTCCCGTACTTGTAATATCAAGTCTCATGAGGGGATTTGGCGTCAAAATATAGAGAAACTGGGTTCTGAGCTTTTGAAATCTCCCCTTATTTTAGATGCCCTGCTATTTAAGGATTTTAAGAAGACTCATCCGGTGTCGGGTCCAATAGATGTTAATGATAACACTATGTTACAGTCTCAGCAGTTTACTGATAATAATGGGAAAATTTTGAATAAAGACGATGCTACTTTTCAGTTCAATTTTAATCAGGTTACTGTTTCTCCTTCCGTGAATAAATCAATAAAAATGACAGCCAATTTCAAACTTTACTAAGAAGGATTCTGGGGATATTTTAAATTCTCTAGGTGCTATTGATAATTCTAAAAAGAATGTCCTCTTTCCTTCCAAATTAGTAGCATTAGACATTTCTAAAATAGGTAATTCTGGTAAGGTTTCTGAAGTAGAGATTTCGTCTGACAATGCCTTAATTGCCCAAATCAAACTTTTAGCTTCCTATACTTCTGGTCTTAGCCCAAAATCTCTAGACATGGAATTAAATCTAGGTTTTAATGAGTTACCCAGAGTAGTGGTGTCGGATATAGACCTAGTGCATCAGGTGAATGAGCTTCTGGATAATCATGGCCCCTAAGGTGGGATGGAGGCAACAGATAGGGTTATTTGCATTATTGATAGCGATTTAGGTGAAATTAAGTCTTTCCTTCTTGTTGTTACAACTACAAATCCTTTTGAGGTTTTGGCTACTAAAGATTTGGGTACGACTGATAAACTGACTATTTCTTCCCCATTACAGAATGTTAAAGACTTGCCAATTGTGCAAACCTCTTTGGTTTTGTCCCCTCCTTTTGGTTCTCCTAGAAGAGGTAGGCCTCCTAAAAATGTTCAGACTAAATTAGAGATTTCTGCTAGGATACAGAGGACTCTATCACTTTCCCCCGGAGTTGGTAAGGGGAAGAGATCACTCTCCTTAGGTAATCAGAAAAGGGTAAACTACATTTGTCTAGTCCTCTTGTGACTAGGTCTGGGTCTCTTAAGAGGAATTTGCAGAAGTGCTATGAAGATAGCACCAAGTCTCTGGCTATTGAGAAGAGGGGAGTTTCGACCTCCCCTCGAGCTCAATGAAGCTTATTTCCTGGAATGTTAGGGGCTTCAATGCCCCTAACAAGAGATGCTTGATTAAGTCCCAGTTGGATTTAATCAAGTGTGATTTGGTTTTGCTTCAAGAAACAAAATTGTCTAAAGAGTCTGCTGATGTTCTTTTTTTAACCTGGAAAAAGTGGAATTCTCTATCCTCTTCTTCTTCTGGTGCTTGTGGAGGCTTAGCATTACTATGGAATTCTTATAACATTGAGGTACAGTTGGTCTCCTCGGCAGTACATTGGATGTTGTTCTTGGTTACCAGTAACATTTCTAGGGTTAAGTTCTGGTTGTTCAATATTTATGCTCCTTCTGGGATTCAGGGAAAAAAGATGTTATGGAGGGACTTTGGTAGGGTGGCTTCTCCTCTGAGACAGGGGTCCCTTATTGTTTTTGGAGGAGACTTTAATGCTATATTGGATCCTAGTGAAAAAAGTGGAGGGATTTTTCCAAATAAAAGAATCATGGAGGATTTTGGGAATTTCATCCTCCACATGGGTCTTTTTGATTGCCAATCCCAAAAAGGGAAATTTACTTGGACAAATATGAGAAGGGATTTCTCACAAATAGCAGAAAGATTAGATCGGTTCTTACTTTTAGAAAATTGGCTGCAGTCGGACCTTGAGTTTTTTTCTTCCATTTTGCCTATGTCAGGATCTGATCACTTTCTGATTTGTGTCTACATCTTGGAAGACAAGGCTCCCTTTTGGTCTCCTTTCAAATTCAAGCCTATGTGGTTCAAGGATGCCTCCTTCTTACCTCTCCTTAGAAAATGGTGGGAGTCTGCTCCCTTCTGTTCAGGGTCTCGCATGTTTCAGCTTGTCAAGAAGGTAAAGTTCTTAAAAATGAACATTCAAGAATGGAATATTTCACATTTCAAAAATATTTTTCATGAAAAACAAAGAATTCAGGATTTGATTGAAACTCTTAATAAGCATGTGTTGGATCATGGTATGGTTCCTCAGGTGTTTGATGAGTTAAAGTCTTTAAGAATATACCTTGAAGAGATTCTAGCTAGGGAAGAGATATTTTGGAGACAAAAGTCTAGAGAAGTATGGTTGTCCGATGGAGATAGAAATACCAAGTTCTTCCACTCTTCTACTAAATTAAAAAGAAGTAGGAACAAGATTTCTTGTATAGAGGATTCTTCTGGGAATGTTCTTATAGAGCCTGAGGAGATTGTTGCGGAGGTAGTAAGTTTTTTTAAGGCACTGCTATCTTCTGAAGGTGGCAATTTTAAAGATGATTTTATTTTTGATATTGCATCTTTAGTTTCTTTAGAGGACAACAAGATGTTGATGTCTCCTTTTTCCCTTGAGGAAGTTAGATTGGCAGTTTTTGCTATGAGTCCTGATAAGGCTTTGAATCCAGATGGGTTAACCCCTTTATTTTTTCAAAAGTGTTGGGATTTTGTGGGTAAAGATCTGCTCTTAGCTCTTGAAGAAAGTAGGAGAAATAAGTCAATTTTGAAGGAACTTGATACCACGATGGTTGCTATTATTCCAAAAAGGGAGATTGTTAAATCTTTTGTAGATTTTTGTCCTATTGCTCTATGTAATACCTTATATAAGATTTTCACTAAGGCAATATCCATTCGGTTATCCAAAAAGTCTTCCTAAACTAATTTCGGTGGAACAAGGTGGCTTCGTACCTAACAGGGAGACTCCAGAGGGGGCTATTGTGGCTCATGAGGTTCTACATTCTATCTCCATTCAGAGATTCCCAACCATGATCTTGAAGTTAGATATGATGAAGGCTTATGATAGAGTGGAATGGCGGGCGTTAGGACTTGTTTTGGAAAAATTAGGTTTTTCTAGGGCTTGGATTAAATGGATTAATGCTTGTATCTCTTCTACAAGGTTCTCGATTTTAATTAATGGATCCCCTTGTGTTTTTTTTTCCTCCTCTCGAGGTTTAAGATAGGGAGATCCTCTTTCACCATTTCTGTTTATACTTTTAGCTGAGTCTTTTAGCTGGGCTATTAAGACTGCAAAATTGAAAGAACTTTGGTTGGAAGTCAAAATCCCGAGAGTGCTAGGCTCCATATCACACTATCTATTTGCAGATGATACCTTGTTATTTGGTCAGGCATCTATATGGGAAGCTTTAGTCATGAAAGAAATTATTTAGAATTATGCTTCATTTTTAGGACAGAAAGTGAATACTAACAAGTCAAAAATCTTCTTTCTAAATACCCCGCAATTCATCCAAAATATATTATTGTCCTTTTTGGGCTTTGAGCCTAGAAATATTCCATGTACTTATTTGGGTATTCCTTTCTTTATCAAATAGGATAATTTAAGCTTTTGAGATAAAATCATTTCTGTCATCTCAAAGAGAATTCTTTCTTGGAATCACAGATGGTTGAGTTTAGCTGGGAAAATCGTTCTCATCAAATCTGTGTTGAATGCAATTCCTATTTATCTCATGTCAGTGTTAAAATCTCCAAAGGGTGTGTTGGTAAGCTTACAGGATACTTTGAGGTCCTTTCTCTTGAGTAGCTATAAAGATGGAAGAAATAAACTTCCTCTGGTGGCCTAGGATAAAGTTTGTTTCCCTAAAGAATTAGGGGGTATATGGATCAAAAATTTGGAAAAAAAGGAATTTGGATTTAGGAGCTAAACTGGTTTGGAATTTGTATGAGAAATTCGAGTCTTTCTGGGCACATATTATGTTTGCCAAGTATCTTAATAATGGTCCTAGGGAATATATTTTTCAGATTTCTAACTTACCTTCAGGATTAGCTATGTGGAACTTTATATGTAAATGCAAATCTATTATTTTGCCTAATCTCTCCTAGATTGTCCATAAAGGCACAAAGGTTAGATATTGGGGAACCTCTGTGGCAGATTATTTTGACATAATACATTGTGGAAATGTGAGGTTGGCTAAATGGAAATCTATTGACTTTTTAGAGATTGATCAAGAATTGAAATTGCAGTTTACCAAGGTCTTGAGTGAGAGGGTGGTTATTCTATCTGATCAGGAGGATGAACTGGTTTGGACTAAAAATATTTCTAGCAAATACATGGTGAAGGATGGTTATAATTCCCTTATGAGAAAGAATGATCTCCCTTCTTGGCCTGATAAGCTTTTTTGGCACTCGGCCTGCTTGCCAAAAGCTGGTGCCTTTGCCTGGTTGGCAGTTCAAGATAGGGTTCTCACAGGTATGAGGTTGGATAGGCTGGGTATCACTGTTGCCTTCACATGTCTGTTATGTCATAAAAACTTGGAATCCTCTTCCCATCTCTTTCTGCATTGTGACTTCACATATCAATGTTGGCAGTGGTTGTTTGATAAATTGAATTTGGCTTTTGTGATGGGAAAAGATCTGGTTACCTTTTTTAGCTCTTGGCCACTCTTGTTTACTTCATCCTTTTATGCATGTTTATGGGTTATTTCCCCATCTATTTTAATCTAGAATATTTAGTTAGAGCATAATAATAGGATCTTTAGAAACACTAGCTCTTCTCTTCCAGAAGTCTTACTGAAAATTGAATCGTCCATTTCTGAGGTTGCTTTGTCTCATATAAGCAAGAATTTGTAAAACCTCACATCCTTCTCACATTGGGATAGTAGGGTGACTAGAGTTTGGGGTATGTTATCTTCCCTTCTCTCTCATGGATCAATTTTGAAAAAGGGTGATGCCTTAAATAAAAGAAAACTGGCCTCTTGGAAACCTCCTTCTCTTGGTAAATTTAAGTTGAATTTCGATGGAGCCTCTCGTGGAAATTCCGGTTTGGTTGGCATAGGTGTGGTAAATTTTGACCATCATACTCACATTATTCATGCTAGGTGTCATGCAATTGGTATTCAGACTAATAAATTTGCCGAATTTAAGGCTTTGTCTTTGGGTTTGGAGTTGGTTGTTTCCCTAAGTATTAAAGACCTTATCATTGAAGGGGATTCATTGGTGATCATTCAGAGTGTGTTAAAAAGGAACTCTCATTGTAAGCAGCTGCAATATCTTCTTGATTATATTCTCCAGCAATTGGAATTTTTTATTCTTTCTTCATTACTCATTGCTATAGAGAGATAAATAAGGTATCATATTTTTTGGCTAATCTAACTATTGATAGTAATGCTAACCTTCATGATGTAAGTTTGGATGAATTTCCTATTTCAGTTTTGGAATACTTGCAATAATATAAGGTTTTCTTGGTATCTGATTTTTGAAAATTGCCTCTCTTTTGCCAATCAGGGTAGGCATGCTTATTGTTTATGTTTAGCTGGCAATGTGGCTCTATATGTGGGAATATGTTCTTTTATATATAGCTTGGTTTTGAGCTGACATAGGCAATAAGGGTGGCTATGTTTATTGGCCATTAGAGTGGCGTCTCGGTTGTGTTCTTATTTACTTATAAAGTCTATTTGAGTGGTGGCTTTATTTGTTCTTACTTTATCTCAAGTCTTTCCAAACTGTTCTCACATAAGGGATTTTATTTTGTGACATGATAATTGTGTTGTGCTCGATCCTTTCAAATGATGATTATTGTTGTACTATTTTTCGGCTTAGGTGGTGATATTTTGGTACTTCTCACAGCAGTGATAATAAGGATCAATCATTATTTATTTGTTGGCTTAATTCAGATCAGCCGAGATGCTTCACTTGGAATGATTTTTTTGGATACTTGGCCTTCGCACGAGCGGATTATTCATTATTATGTAAGGTGGTTAACTGTTTGGCTTAGTTTTTGATCGGCCGAGATGCATCTCTTGGAATGATTTCTTGGATACTTGGCTTTCACACGATCGGCTCATTCATTATTGTTTAAGGTGATAAACTAATTTAGACATTAGCTTCTTTTTTGCCTCGGCTATATATTGTTTTTTGGTCCAAATTTCATTTAACAGCTGTGTCGAAGGTAACTTGATGAGTATTTCTCTCTATGGGAAAGGTAATTTCTTCTTATGTCTATTACACTTCCGATTTACCATGTTTCATTAGATTCTCTAGAGGTAGACATTGTTGATAATTATGGGTATGATTCTGAGAAGCTTGGGAGAATTTTTGTTTTGCATAATTTGGAGTTGGAGTCTGAAATTCGTAGGGTGGTGGGGAATCATTGGTTGCTTTCTCCTTCTTTTATCTCTTCTTCAGAAGTTTTGTCTCATTTTTTTACTATTTGTTATGATCTTCTGTGGGATAAGACTCTGGTCTAACTCATTGCATCAAAATTTGTGTCTCCTCCATTGCTTGATATGCATTATCTTGGGTCAGCTTTGGATAATTATAACTTTAATATGGGTACTCTTACTTATGGGGGTTTCCTTTCTGTTCAAGAGCCTTTGGAGAATGGATTATGTGGAGAGTTGCTCTTTTAAATTAGAATGGGCCTAATTTGCGATACTATTGATGAAGCATTAAAAGTTGTGGATAGGTTGCTTGAGTTCATCTCTCCTCAGGTTTTGTCTAGGGCACGGGATGTGTTAATTGGCCTCCATGCTCTGATTAATTTTTGTTTTGTTTCATCTACTACTCCTCTCCCCGTAGTCCCGATATAGGCTCTGGTTCCTGATGATGTTCGGCCTACTCCACCTATGGAAAGCTCGAGTAATTGGTTTATGGTTATTTGATAACATGTTTTTGCAAGTATCTCTTACTCTTTTTTGGCAAGTTGTCTATGTGATGTTGGATTTGCACACCACATTGCACTAATGGTGCAGGTTTTTGGGTGATTCTTCTTGGCTCAATTTTCTAGAGTCGGATATAATTGGTCTATTTCAGTTTTTGACTCCCCTTTGGTACAAATTTATGGGCTCCTTGGTGTCTCGACATGTTCTTCTTGAGGAGATAATTTTTATGATGTCCTTTTTTTGTAATTTGCTACTGCTTCCTGATTGATAACAGTTGTTGGGCTCCTGGTTCTTCTCGAGGAAACTTCTATATAATGCAACTCTTCATTTTGTAACCAACTAAGTTATAATCAGTTGAGGATCTTTTGTATCTAGATATGTCCTAGGGGACCTCTATATATAGGCCAATTTGTATGGGTTTGGATGGGATTTCAGATCAACTGGACCCAGCTATTTTGTAAGGGTAGATTAGTTATTTGGTTAATAGATAAGGTGACAACCAAAGTTTTTCTTGTAGGTTCTTTCCTGCCGGTATGCCTTTTGAACCTGATGTAAAAATTTCTAAAATTAATAAAAAAGTTTAGTGGCCTGGCCACTTTTATGGAAAAAAAAAGGGGGCTAAATACTTAAAAAAAAAAAATTCTGAAAGAATTCATTTGACCCCCCAAAAGCTAATGTAAAATTGGTTTTTTATCATCATTTGATAGATGTAAATGAGACTCTATTTCAAGTATGATTTATAAGTAGAGAGATTCTATCCAATAAATTTTTATCTAAGAGTCTTTGATCTAACTATCTTCAATTAATTACTTCAAATAAGACCTCTTAAAGATGAAATCATTATATTTTCTAAAAAATCTATCATTTTAGCAAAAATTAGGATGTACGAAAAAGTGGGAACCAACATTATGATTTCACCCTACGAGTGTGTTCAATAGATCACCAAGTGTGAGGCAATGGAAACCGACAGTTAGATCACCAAGTTGAGGCAGTTCACCGAAGCAGAGGAGGAGATGCTGCCTAGGAGGATGAACCCCCAGAGAGTAGAGAAGATGATGGAGGATTTCAAGAATGAGATGAGGAACGAGATCCGAAACACATTGGCTGGTTTGCAGAGGAATCCAGAGTCTAAGGATGAATACGAAGAAGCTGGAGAAGAGCTTGAGGCAGAAGAGGCTAAAGGACCGGAAGATGAAAGAGAGGAAATATTTCTGAGAGAAGTGGTACAAGCAAGTAAAGTTCATAAAGAGGAGGTTTCAAAATTTTCTGAAACAGTGAACCCAAAGGATCTGATTGATTGGATCAGAGAGTTGGAGGATTAATTTGAGTTTGAGGATGCCTACGACCCATAGAGAGTCTGGTTGGCACAGACTAAGTTGAAATGGCATGCTTCCTTATGGTGGAAATAATTGCAGAGAGACAGAGTGGAGAATGGTGAAATAATGATCACCTAGTGGAGGCATATGGTTGCAATATTGAAGGCCAAGTTCATACAAGGAAACTATAGGTTAGAATTGTTCAAGAAGTTGTAGAACCTAAAGTAGAGAAACATGAGTGTGAAAGAGTATACCGAGGAATTCTACAAGGTGATGATCAAATATGGACATAAAGAGATGGATAGAGAAAAGGTGGAAAGGTACATAAATGGACTTGCATTTAACATTTAGGATGAAATGAGTATGTTGAGGGTTTCTACAGCTGAAGAAGCTTACCTGTATGTTTCGATGGCTGAGGAGAAGTTGAGAAGAAGACAAAATAATAACCCTAAAGGGAAGGAGAGATACAATGGACAGATGAGTACATAGAAGTAGAATGTTGAAGATGAATTGAAACCTAAGTGGAATAAAGAATTGGATCAAAAAACACAAAGGAAAAGAAGTGGCAGTAGTAACAGATAATTTCCCAGCAAATGTTTCAAGTGTGGAGAAATTGGACATATATTTTATGAATGTGAGCAAGGAATAGAAAGAAGTTGTGTGGAAAATGATGAACCAGAAAGTGGAGTTACAGGAACTAACTGTGTATTGGAGCAAGAAGAATCCCTTATGTTCAGAAGAGTCATGATGGAGAAGAGCAGTAAAGATACCAAACCTACTCAAAGAAGGAGTCTTTTCTAGACTATGTGCAAATCAGGTGGTAAGTGTTGCAAGGTTATTATAGATAGTGGAAGTACTGATAATTTGGTATCTGAGGAGATGGTAGTGAAGCTTGGATTGAAGAGGCTTGAGAATCCTTGTCCTTACAAGGTAAGTTGGTTATAAGATGATAAAAAATTAGAAGTAAAGGAATAATTTTTGGTGAGTTTTAATATTGGACCTTTTAGGGATGAGGTCTTGTGTGATGTTGTATCTATGAGTTCTTGTCATTTCTTATTGGGAAGACCTTGGTAGTTTGATAGAGGAGCTATTTATGATTGTAGAAGAAACCTAATCACTATCGAGAAGCATGGGAAGAAGTTCACATTGGCTTCTTTGAAGGAGGTGAAGAATCTAAGTCTTGAGAGAAGTTGAAATACTGAGAAACCGGTTGTAGAGGTTATATCAAAAAAGTTGCGTGCAGATGGATTTAATATAAAAGTTTTATAAAAGACTAGAATTGGATGGCAGTAAGGTTCTGATAGTGAACTAAATGAATTCTTGTGGCAAAAACAAATTAGAGTTGCAAAACAAAGAGAGAAGTAAGCAGAGACCATGTGCAGGTCTGAAGCAAGGGAAGATAAATAAAGAGGGTCCGGAGTTAGAGAATCTGGTTGAGGTTCTGAAGGAGCTAAGGAAGAGGTTTGCAGATAAGGAAGATGTTAGGATTAGAAATGAGCATGGGATCTATATCTTGAATCCTTTTTGATGTTCATGAGTTGCCTCTCATGGAACATCTCTTTTTACCTGGGGTGTCTACATGCAGGAGTATCCCCAATCTATGACCAACCTTGCATCAACCAAAAATATTTCTTTTCAGTTTAGTTCATGTTCAGTTAAGTTTTTGTGTTCCTACTGGTATGTTCAAGTGATGGCTCACTTTTCATTGTAGATCAGACTTTCGGTTTTTGGGCTAGTTTATGTGCTTAATTCCAGATTCTCAGTCCATTTGTATTCTTTTCCAGCAAGATATTGCTTCTAGTTTGACTATTTCTGGGTTTCAGAGTAGTTTTGGGATTACCGGTTGGTTTTCTTCTTTTGTCAAGTAGTTTCTTGGCATGTTGATCTATTTTGGGTATTTCTTAATGTTCCTAAGTCCTTGGTCAACTTTCCTATTGATCTGCACCTCTCGATTGTTCTTTTCCAAAGGAATTTCTTTCATTCTTGAGGCCGACCTATTTACACATTTCATTTTCCTACATTGGTAAATGTAATCTTTTGTGCTCGACCCAGATATGTTTTGGAGGGTATATATATGGTATTATGTAAACATTTGTGGGGCAGTAGATCAGAATGGGGATTTAGATTCATGATTAGAGATCCAGATGACTCTGAGAGTTTCAAATGGATTGTATTTGGCATGTTAGCCTGCATGTAATCAATTGATTCCCAGATGTTCTATGATGATTATATGATGATAACCGGTTGGTTACCGAAGGTTCTAAGACAATAACATGATCTGATTCTATGATATTTCAATGTTTGATCATTACTTTTGTTGTGTTACTCTTACTGCATGAGTCGGCTAGTTCTCTTTGAGGATTCACCGATTATGCCTGAATCACCTTCACATTATCACTTTCAACAATCTTCCTCAATCTCTTATTATAACATCGATAGGCCTTAATTTTAATCGAATAACCAAGAAAGATTCCTTCATCACTTCTAGCATCAAACTTCCCTAGATCTTCATCTCTTTTGATATAGCATTTATTACCAAAATTTTTGAAATATCTAACTATAGGAGCATGACCAAAACATAACTCATAAGGATTCTTACCAAAATCGCCTTTAATATGCATCTGGCTGAGAGTGTATACAACAGTACTTGTATCTTCTCTTCAATAGATATGCAAAATATTTCCTTCAATCATCATGGTTCTAGTAGCTTCAAGAACTGTCATGCTCTTCCCTTCCACAATACCATTCTGCTGAGGGGTTTGTAGAGTAGATAACTATCTCTTCACCCCATGCTTTTCAAAAAAAGAATCAAACTCATCGGATGTAAATTTACCACCTTTGTCAGATATCAAACACTTTAACCTCAGATCAGTCTTTGTCTCAACCATAGATTTGAAAATATTAAAATTCTCTAGTGCCTCAGAATTCTCCCTTAAGAAGGTAACCCATATCATCCTTGAATAGTCATCAATTAGAAACATGAAATACATGTCACCCTGCAATCTTCTCACTCTAGAGGGACCATACAAATTAGTATGCACAAGATCCAATATCCAATTTAAAGTACACACTATTTACTTTTGAAAGAGACTCTTGTCTTCTTCGCTAACTGGCATTCCTTACATACTAGATTAGTAGGCTTCAAAATCTTAAGAAGATATCTTACAACTTGGGTGGAACTTATCTTAACCATGTAGTGAAAATTTACATGACACATCCTTTTATGCCATAACCAACCTTCATTCCAACATTTAAGTGAAATATATTACCTTTAGTCTTTGTACTTGATGCAATTTCAATTTTGAAGCTACTCAAGATCTTACATCTACCATCCTTGAATTGCATTTCATATCCCTTGTTAATCATATGTCTAACACTCAAAATATTATGCTTTAGACCTTCAACATACAAGACATCATCAATGTTATGCTTACCATCACGAGAAATACAACCTTTACCATGGATTATACCAACTTTATCATCTCCAAATATTAATACATTGCCATCATACTTTACCATACACACAAACTTACTCTCATCACCTGTCATATGATGAGAGCAACCATTGTGAATAATCCATTCATCTTTCTCTTAAAATTTAGCAAATAAACCTTTCTCTTCAATAATACAACTTAGAATAAGCAATCACCAGATCATCTTCCTTGATAGAAATGAATGCCCACTCATCTCTTGAATTTCCTTTCTTAGACTCATCATTTGTCACACCTTCATCAGTGAAAAAGTAGCACTTCTTCTAATATTTAGACATATATCTTAAATGGCTTCTTAAGTTTTATCTCTCTTTATGGACACCTTGAGGAAAAATGTCCTATCTTATTGCATAAAAAATATTTAAGAGGCAACTTTCCTTCATAATTACTGGCATCTTTAGGCAATCTTCTAGCAATCAAGTCTTCAATATCTTCAAGATCTCTTTCATTTTCTTCAAGCGCTCTCATCTCCTTCTCATATCCAGATACTCTTGTTGAAATTTCTCTCAGATCATATTTTTTCTTCCCGAATACAGTAGCTTTAAATGCATATTCTGACTTTGGAGGGGCTTCACCAAATTTTCTCAACTCAAAAGCAACAAGATTTCCAATCAACATATCTCTAGTCACATTTGTCACTGTTCGGATCTCAACACCTTAGCAACAATCTTAGATTCTTCTAATACTCTACCGACACATCTGATGTTCAACACAAGCTCATTCACTTTCTGCATAAAGGAGGTAATATTGTCACCTTCACCCATCTTCAACATTTCATACTTTCCTTTCAAGCTTTACAATTTAGCAATTTTCACATGTCTATCACCTTCATACAAAGTCTCTAGCTTCTTCCATATCTCATGAGTAGTCTACAAATCCATCACATTAGTCATCTCAGAATAAGACAAGGCACTCATCAATTCTTCCTTAGCTCTACTATTAAATACAACTTTCTTAATCTCATCTAGAGTGGTAGGACCATTCTAAGGAGCATTATACACATTCTTAGTAATCTTTCAATAGTCTCCATAATGCATGTCAAATGGCATTCAATCTGATTCTTCCAGATCGTAATTTATTCCATCAAATCTTAGACTATCCTTCTTAAAAGAAAAGGTTGTCATCTCAGATCTCCTCAAGTGGTCAAGCTTCTTCAGGAGGATCTAGCTCTGCTAACAATTGTTAGCAACAATACAACAAACCGAGAGGGGGGCCTGAATTAGTTTGCTCACAAACTCTACACAACTCAAACTTAAATTAAAATATGATAATAAATAATAAAAGCATAAATCAACACCACATCAATAACACACATAACACCAAGATTTTTGATGTGCAAAACCCAGTTAAGGGAAAAACCATGGTGGGAACCTGCCCACAATGAGATAATACCCTTTTAGGAGTAAATGTAAATATTACAGTGGGGAATAGACATGCATTCAGGAACACCACCTAGAGCTCACTACTTAAATACAAGAAGGGCTACAACTCTGATGAAGACTCACTGCCTTACAAAGATTGGACAACAATATGGATGACATGAACTATGAAAATAGCATCTCCATATGGTTGGTTATAGTTCCACTTAAGCACATACACTCAAACTCTTCTCTATCATACTTCTTCACCCTCTTTCACACTTATCCTCTACTACTGGAAGATCATATCAGTGTTCACACTCATAGATACATCTCTCACATGAATATTATATATATTTATACAAATCATCAACCTATATTTCAAGATCAGCTAAACCCTCAACACAAATCACAAAATAAAAACCTTACATGCTACAACAATACATATGGACCAAAACAATGTTGGCTAAGACATAGTCTAGACCTAAATTAATACCACAACTGAGAAACACCAGCAAGAATAAGGCATCGATCATCTACAACACACTACAACCACCAAGAATATCACATAACACGAAGACCACCAATGGATCAAGAAAAAGACCAATAATTCATACAACAATCAACACAGACCATCAACATGGATAGGATTTGATCTAGAAACATCCACAAGAAACATGAATCACGTCAGGAATAACCACAACATCACCACTTACTAGAATCTCCATCATCATTATATCAAACCTCAAGAACACACGCTGGACTAAATGTCAAACTGAAAGATTCACTTGCGAACTTCTATATCATGAACCATTTAAATTGAGGACACATATGAACATCCTAAACACTCTACCAAACTTGCAAACCAAGATATAGCAATTCTGTAGCAATGTGGAGCACAAATAGGAATACTGAATAACACAAACAACTAAAGAACTAACCACACTTCCAGATCACACAACTTGATCAAATCATCATGCGGACCAATGAAACTTCTACTAAATCAACTAGAGAGATATTTCTAAACTCGTTAAGCCGCAACAGCTCAACTGTAACACACGAACCAAATCAACTCATCCAATCTAACTGCAACACTGGAATACACATAAGAATATGTTGACATTAATGGCAACACATCATTCTAGCAAACTTCTCAGCAATATCCAACAAACATAACTATTGGCACAATATATTTTTTCTTTAATCTCATTCATTATTTAGCAGGTGATCATGGTGTGTCACCATTATACTTGATTGGAAATGTACCCAATTTTATTGTGATGTCATCATCTACTAGTGACATGGCAATACATGAGAAAATTTTAGAGACACAATCTTCATAAGTTTTTTTTTCCTCCCAATTCCTACCTAGAATGGGAAGCTTTCAATATGATATTATGCATTGTGGGGGTTACATAGTCACTCTATATGATCATTATGGATGTACAATTGATTTTATATGTATGATGGATGTATTACTTGGCTAGTATCATTTATTCTTCTATTCACTACTCATTTATCACTTGTTCATGTTTGTATCTTTTCTCTCTTTTGGAGAGGGGTTTAGTCACACTAGGTTTTCTCCTTTTCTCTATTTGTGAGAAATAATTTTTCGATGGATGCATAAAACATTTTGTAGTTAGTACCAATAATCATAATCAACATACTTTTATCATTTTGATAACAATATACTACTCCCTAAGTTGTGCTAAATGTCAAGTATTAGTTTGAATAAGGTATTTAACCCAACTAGTTCAGTATTTAGTTCGTTTCACATTCTAAGTTAACTTAGGTCTTGGGAATCAGTCTATAACTCTTAGTCGTCAATCACATCTTATATTGTGGTATTATATCCTGGCTCTTAGTTCATTTAATATTTATCGAGTTAGTTATATCATTGTATAGGATTAAGGCACATGTCAATATCTTGTCAAATCCTACCTCTCAGCATTTCCTTTATAAGCAAGGTATGAAATATACATCTTCTATAATAGTATCCAATATGAATTTAATCCATTTATGCCCATAATCAAATATTAATCTTCTCTCTTTTTTCTTTTGCAGAAGATATCTTTTGGTTTTGTAGGTGATGTTAGAGGATTGAGTCCATTGATGACTCTAAATTTCCATCCATGTTTGTTCTATATGAACCACCCTAAAATCATGTAATAATTATTATTTGAACAAAAATGATACCTTGAGATATAATTAAAATGTTATTGTTTGTAAGTCTTAACTATGCAACATATAGACACAATATGAACTTTTATTCAGACGTAGTTTATTAACCTTTTTAATGACTAATTACGAAGTTAGAAAATTTTGAATTTAGGAATTGATTTTTGTAATTAATTATCATATGAGAGAAGATAATCTCTTAGGAACATTTCCTTGTCATAGTATTTTTAATAGTTTTTATGCATTTGGACTATAAAAATCCACCTAAATTAAATATCATTCTTAGTGAAATTTATAACCTTATATCTAATTCTTGGATATATTGGTTCAAACTATTCATCATTCACAAAATAATGAGAAATATAACACATTTTTTGAGTTAGCCTTTTATTGTTACATTGGCTTAGGCTTGCACCTATTTCTGGTTGGAGTTATTTCATAAATTTATTGGTTTACATATATAGTGTTATGTTCATTTTTAGTTTTTATCTTTTTGGGAACTCATTTTCCAATTTCAATGTCAAGTTTGGTGTTGCTAGGAACCCTATTTTTAACCAAATTGTTTATCTGAGGCATTGTTCACTATTCAAACTCACATATTTTGAACAAGTGTGATTCGCTAGTAAAGGGGATATGTTGAGATAGATGATGCTGGTTATAGGATAGGTGGGGTGTTTTTTATTTTTAAAAGGAGTAACTTTACTCAAAAAATGACCCTGTTAAGATAGAAAGTAGTTTCCAATGTTTTATGAAAATATTTCCTAAAGTAGGATTACAACTCATAATCTACTCTTCTTTTCATTTTTATTGTTTTAAAGTTTCTATTCATTCTTGTCATTCTTTTGACTTCAGGGTTTTTCTTTCCTCCTAAGTTTTCTTAGTCAGTATTTAGTGTGACTTAGGTTAGATGTTATGAGTCCCTTGCAATTGCCCATACATTACTTGTTTTAAGATGATGGTTGAGTATTCAGAATCAATTATTTAAGGGTTTCCTTTTAGAGATAGATAGTGATGGTGTATATATTATTCCTGTACCCCTTTACATCATTTTTTTCAAATATAAGATTTGACTACTTTATAGTTGGTTGTGAGGAGATCTATCGCATGTGTTCTTCATCATATCATTGTTCTTTCATAATGGCTATGTAATTATTCAACTAATTCCAATTCTCTTTGTTGTTCATAGTCCTTGTCTCATCTTAAAAATTGTAATGTTTTCATGTGCACTAGTCTTGATACATGGTTTACTTTTGACATGTTTTTCTGACCATAGCAACATAAAAAAAAATGGCCTACTTTTTGTTCATTAATATCTTGATATAAAAGTAGGTAAATTTTATTAATTTCATAACTAAATTTAATGGAACACATGAATCTATATGGGAGATGACATGAAAAAAGAGAACAACATGAGCTCGATATTGGATTTGATGATACTCATTAAATCAATTTTTGACCAATTATCGATTTCGTTGCACAATAAGAGATCAAGAGCAAATATGAAGACATAAAATGTAGAATTAGGGAGTATATGCAATTAAGCCCTATAGGGCCAAAAGTAAATTAAATTCCATCTCCTACCTATTTTCCTCAATTAGCTACACTTTGATCATGATTTTTTTCTCATCCATCTCAAGTGACATAAGTTCCTTAATTTAAGTGTTGACTTCTCCTCTTAGGATTGTGGCATCCAATTTGATGCACCAACACCTTCTATGGTAGATTCATTAAGAGGTTAAATAAGGCACTATTAAAAATTAAAAAATCTTAATTTACCAAGTTCTATTTCTTTCCCTTGACACTGACCTTTAAGCATCATTTACAACAGGTTGCATTCTAAAATTAAAAATCTTCTTCCATTTGACTTTTAAATTTAAAAATAGTAATAAAACCAATTTGAACATTAAAACACAAGAAATTATATAATTTAATAACTATAAACATAAGATTACTTGAACAAATTGTCTGAGAAATACATGAGAAATACATTGATAATAGATTTTCTAATGCATTTTGTAAAATAAGATCCTCAAATAATCCTTAAAATTAGTTATCATTCTTCTTTTTATCCTCGTAAAATTAGCTCTTAACTTTTCTTTTATGTCATATTTTTTCTCCCATACGTACAAATAATACAGACTAGTTTATTATTTCCAAGCCCTAAAATGGAAGTGATAGACGGATATAAGACGCATTGAAGTTAGACCTAGCCATTCGTTGGTTTTGAGAAAGACAGGTTACACGATTCATTTATTTTCTTCAGCTTAATTAGAAATAGACAGGTTTCCTTTCTCCAAACCGCCATAGCAATTGACTTACTCAAACTATATTCAGCATCAAGGAAGAAGAAGTTGATTTACAGAATGCCCTAAAAGAGGATTCAAATAATATGTAGAAACGTTCATTATTTGTTTTTGAAATGGGCACGCTCCATAATTATATTCCTTGCAGCAGTTCTCAAATTTGATTATCATCAATCACATCGCACTAGTAAAAAATCACTACCCATTAACAGATATTTGTTCGATTTCTAGAATATAGAGCATGACATGATAAATTTACAGAGTTCAATATATTCTAGTGCAATAATAAACCACTGAAAATATTTCATTAACCATATTAGATAATGGAATTCCATTTAGAGGGAGAGAAGAAGATTGAAAAGTACCTTTCACTGGCATATTCGTAGATTTTCCCATTGTCGGAGAAGATGATGAAACCCACTTCTGCATCGCACAGCACGCTGAGCTCACAGGCCTTCTTCAGTAACCCATTTTTTCTCTTACAGAAGGTAACTTGCCTGTTAGTCCTATTCTCAATCCATTTCAGCTGGACCTTCCCTCTCCCCATGAATGTCCTCCAACAGTCCTCTTCAAGCTATCATTAAATAAACTAGAAAACCCTTAATCGCATCCATATCTGCTCTGAAGAAATAACATTGTTGCCTCCTGATAACCCTTCATCTGCAAGGTTTGATATATTGATATCAATAAACAATCTAGATATGAAATGGGCCTTTGTACCAGAGAGTTTTTAATCCGTTTTGGTGCAAAGCTTGTATGGTTTATGTAGATTGGAAGTATAAAAATGCCATTTGCAGGCAATCTATTGATGGTGGAGTTCAGAAGGGAGGAAACATTTGAACGAAAATCGAAAAAGGTGGAATTATGTATCGTTAAGGAAAGAAGAGATGGAGGAGACATATCCTTCTGGCCCATGTGAAAATTATAATAGAAAATTAGACTCTGCTTTATTTGCATATTATATTATTATTTTGGGCATAATCACTTGCTTTTAGGCTAAAAATATCTCTTGCTCCACCTATCATAACTCTAGGCTAGTTATCTATAGGCACACAATCAAACACTAATTAAGCTCAATTTAATTTAGTTAAAGGAGAAGTTTGAGATATAAT
This sequence comes from Cryptomeria japonica, assembly GCF_030272615.1. Classification (NCBI taxonomy): domain Eukaryota; kingdom Viridiplantae; phylum Streptophyta; class Pinopsida; order Cupressales; family Cupressaceae; genus Cryptomeria; species Cryptomeria japonica. Next base: position 54,682,495 of record NC_081409.1, read on the forward strand.
AAATTGGCATGTTATTTTAGGAGTTAGATGTAAATGGATAATATAGATGTATGTAATTATATATTAATTAATTTTAGATTTAATTAATATAGAAGAATTAGAAAATTATAAATTAAAATGTTTTAAGAAATAGTATATGTAGTTTTTATAGTAATAATAAAAATAAATATCAATATTGTACAAAGTTTAATTGTTTAGTTGTAAAAAATAAAAGCTTTTAATTTGAAAAAAAATATAGGCTTCATATAATCCTAAAAATATCTATAGGTTCATTCATAGTCTCTCAAGATTGAATCCACATACCATAGAAATTATTTGATGGGTATGATCTATAACTAATGAGATGGGTCTATGGAACTATAGAATCCCAAAAGCTACTTCACTCTAATCTATGATATCTATATTAAAGCTAGGATGATACTTATTTAATTTATCCTTACATCATCTTCAACAATTGAACCTTAAAAATATTTCTAATTTTTATTTCTATTATATCTCTTGAATTTTGGATACTCTTACTAATATACAATTAATAATAAAATATCCCTTCTTTTAACTATATATCTAGGTACCCTTTTTGGTTATCTCATTTTGTGCCCTTTTATTTATACCTATCATGTTCAACTAAACATTTATTTCCACCACTACTACATCAATTTACAAATAGAACTTTAATAATAAGTTATAATAAGAGATTATAAAATATATTAAAAATATACTATAATAACTTTATATTAATCCCTAATGCAAATATAATTAAAATATCTAAGATTAACTTGTGAATATGTGGTCATTATCAGCTTTATTTACATGATTGAATCAAAAAACAAATTATTGCTTGTTCAGAAGAAAATAAAAACTAAAATTATTTACCTATCTCATAATCTAACAAAATTAAAAAAATTATATTCAATATTATCATGTTCCAATATTTAAAATAAGATACCTATTAACTTATATCAACAAATTAAATTTAAATACTAATAAATATAAATAAATTATACATATTACTATCAAGAGAGGAACTAATTTTATGTATGAGAAAATCTTGTTGAATCTTCAAGAGAGAGTCATTTCACATTTACCTTATATAGGTGTTCATATATCAAATATGGTTGAATAGACCGGAATACTAAGAGGGGGGGATGAATCAATATTCCCCAAATTTAACACAAAAATTTTGAAACTAATTTTGATCTCAATTAGCCTTAGCATGAAGAAATTGAAATAAAACCCAAAACACACACAACCATAAGAGAGACACGAGATTTTATACGTGGAGAACTCATATAGGAAAAACCATGGAGAGGATTAATTCCCAAGATAATATAACTAGTTATATGGGATTACAAAAGGAGGCTCACTACCCAAATTACAACGGCTTACTATCGAAAGTCTCACTGTCAAGAAAAATAAGAATGAACTGAAAAAATTACATCTACATATATGCATGAGATCAACTCCTTTTAAGATCTGACAACACATCAACTCCTTGCCATAGATCCAATTAAGAAATTCTACAGTTCATTCTCTATTTTCATGCTCACACTAAAAATACTATTGCACAAAAATTATCCTTCTTCTTGACCTAACTTTCTAACTTTCTTCGTTGTTATTTTTCGAAAATATTTCTTTAATTCTTAGGGTCGACCTGTCTACAGGTTTCATTTTCCTGCATTGGTAGATGTAATCTTATGAGGTCAACCCAGATATGTTTTGATGGGTATAAATATAATGTTATGTAATCATTTGTAGGGAAGAGGAAGTAGAATGAACAATAAGGATTGAGATTCATATTTTGTGATCTTGTTGGTTCTTAGAATCCCAGTTGGACTGTATCTAGATGATAGGCTGCATGTAACCGATTAATTGTCGGATGTTCTTTGACGATTATATGATGATAGTCGGATGATTGCCGAAAGTTCTAAAAATATAATATGATCCGTTTATGCAATCTTGTTATTTTTTCTTGATGCTTTCGTTGTGTTACTCTTGCTGCACAAGTCAATTGATTCTCTTTGAGGGTTTTACCAGTTAAGACTGCATCTAGTGGTATCAGAGCTGGCTATGGACTAGCTGGTGGAAGAACTGTTTGCGAACATTGAGGCATTGCTTTGGGTGGACAGATCATCGAGTTGAGGCAGTTCACCAAAGTGGAAGAGGAGATTCCACCTAGAAGGACAAACCCCTGAAAGGTAGAGAAGAAGATGGAAGACTTCAAGAATTAAGTGAGGAATGAAATCTGAAATGCTTTGGCTAGTTTGCAGAGGAACCTAGATTCTGAGGATGAGTATGAGGAAGTCGGTGAAGAGCTTGAGGAAGCTGAAGGACCAAAAGATGAAAGAGAGGGAAGACTCCTTAGAGAAGTGATGTAAGTGAGTAAAGTTCATAAAGTTGAGGTTTCCAAATTTTCCGAAACATTGAACCCAGAGGATCTAATCAATTGGATCGGAGAGTTGGAGGATTACTTTGAGTTTGAGGATGGCAAGGACTCGCAGAGAGTCTAGTTGGAATAGAGGGCATGCGACCTTATGGTGGAAAGAATTGTAGAAAGACAGAGTGGAGAATGGTGAATTGAAGATCACCCGGTGGAGATAGATGGTTGCAATATTGAAGGCCAAGTTCATAGTGGGAGACTATGAACTGGAGTTGTTCAAGAAGTTGCAGAACCTGAAACAGAGAAACATAAATATGAAGGAATATACTGAAGAATTCTACAAGGTGGTGATTAGATTTGGACATAGAGAGATGGACAAAGAAAAGGTAGCGAGGTACATAAATGGAATTTCTTTTGACATTCAGGATGAGATGAGTATGTTTAGGGTTCCCACAATAGAGGAATCTTACCAATATGCTTTGAAGGCTAAGGAGAAGATGAGAAAAATACAACCGAATAGAGGGAAGGAGAAATTCAAATGACAAATGAGTGATAGTATGAAGAAACCGGTTGAGGAAGATGAATCAAAACCTAACTGTAGTAAAGAACCAGAGAAAGGAGAATCCCTTATTTTCAGAAGAAAGTATACCAGATCTACTCAGAGGAAGAGTCTTTTCTACACTGTGTGTAAATCAGGTGGTAAGTATTGCAAGGTTATTGTAGATAGTGGAAGTACTAACAATTTGGTATCTGAGGAGATGGTTGTGAAGCTTGGATTGAAGAGGCTTGAGAATCCTTGTTCTTATGAGGTGAGTTGGTTGCAACATGATCAAAAGATAGAGATTAAAGAACAATGTTTGGTGAATTTCAACATTGGGCCTTTTAGAGATGAAGTTTTGTGTGATGTTGTATCTATGAGTGCTTGTCATGTCCTGTTGGGAAAACCTTGGTAGTTTGATAGAGGAGCTATTCATGAATGTAGAAGAAACCTAGTCACTATTCAGAAGGATGGGCAAAAGTTCACATTGATTTCTTTGAAGGAGAAAGAGAAGGAGGTGAAGAATCAGAGTCATGAGAAAAGTTGTAGTACTGAGAAACCAGTGGCAGAAGTTATACTGGAAGGTTTGAAGAAAGATCTAATAGAACTGGTTCCAAAGTTTATACCTGAAGGTTAGAAGAAATATCTTATAGAACTAGTTTCAAAGGTTATATTGAAGGTTGACATGAGTTTTGTTACCTCATTATCCGATTTGAACCAAATAATATGCATTTAATTTTATTTCCCTCTTTCGGTTTTATCCGTCTTTTATCATGCACCTTTGTTCCTTATGTTTTGTCTTTTTTGTCCCATTGAACCCACCAGTTGAACCTGCAAGTTGGTTCAAGGACAAGGTTCAACTAGTCCTCTTGCGTGGGTTGTAACATTGTAATGCTATTAAACGATAAAGTGTGAATGTGTTAAGTTGGTCTTGAACTTGAAATTTGAACCATTTACAAATCAGTTCAAGTTTCAAGGTTCAATGTCTCCCTTTATGTTTATTAATGTTCTTTGCTCGTTCCCGGTGTTGTGTTGAGCTGCAAGTTGAGAATTCTTTGTTTTTCCCTGAATTGAACTTGAACCATTGAGCTCCTTGCGAGTTGGTTCAAAGTTCAAAATTTCATTCCAAGTGTGGCAAAAGGAATATTCTCGGCATCTTATAATTTAAAATTCTAAATTTGGAAAGAAATCATGAAAGTACTAATTGTTTGTGCAGATTTGATGTGTAATTAAGAAAGTATAAGGTTCCTATCATATCATTGGTTATCTCACACATTCGAATGAATCATTATGAGGCATATGTAGATGTTACTCAGCTGTTTTTTGTTTTCTTAACATGTGAATTCTGAAAATTGTAAAAGTTGTAGCTTCTATTATTAAAGGAGCCAGAGACACCGAAGGTAATTTCAGCTCCATTCTTCTGAGGGTTTCACAGATTTCATGGTGGTCACAGGTGAGTTTTAATAATTTTCTTCCACTGTGTTATTAGCTCAAAAGCTCAGTCAGTGTAGCAGAAATCTTTTGGTTTGGAATAGGATTTTGTCCTATTTAGGAATTGTTTGATAAATGTAAAAGTGGCCATAATGAGACTGACTCTTCCAAAACTTGGTCCTACATCATGTCTATTTAGTATACTTCCTATTGGCAAATGCACACTGCAATGAGAAATTGTAGGTGATTGAAGGTATTGTCATTGATGGCAACCTTACAATCCTATGGCACCGGCAGACACCGACACTGCCAGTGGCAAAGATGTTCACCGGCACCCTAGCCAACAACATTTTATTTATTGTATTTTGTATTTAATTGTACAATATTTTTGTAAGATGACAAGGTGAGTTGTAATATGACTCATATAAGTATGAGCTTGTGTAAAACATTTAGGATATATGCAAATATGGTTAGATTATTGTAGAACTAAGATGCGAATATTAAGGCAGAGTTTGGAATAAGGTTTTGGAATTTGTATGAGCTTAAACCGGTATTGAACCTGGCATAGCAGATGCTGATCCGAAGCAGTACATGACATTGGATTTTCATAATTCACTTTTGTAAGTCAGTGAGACTTATTTTTTGTATTTAAGCAGTGAGCTTTAGGCAGTTGGCATTCCTGCATGTGCAAACCCCTATTGTAACAATAATATTCACTTATTGGCCAGTAAGAGAATATTCTGGGTCACAAATCCCACCGAGGTTTTTTCCACACCGGGTTTCCTCGTTAAAAATATTGTGTTATGGTGTGCTTTCTATATTGTGGTTGTTTTTCTTATTTACTACATTAATTCTGGTTTACCGGTATACTATTTTGAGATGCAATTCATTGAATAAGTTAAGAAAATCCATTAACCGACAAGATACTGATTCACCCCCCCCCCCCTCTCAGTATCTTTGGGAATCCTAACAATTGGTATCAGAGCCTGATCCTCTATTTTCAAAATCCTAACAACTTGAGGAACATTTTGACACTAATACAGATGGATAATCTAAGAAAGCAATTGGAAACATCTCTTACAGATTATGATGCAAAAAAATTGAAGAATATAAAACTTGAAGATGATCTAAAGGCTGCACAAGAAATCATTCAAGGACTTCAGGAAAATCTCACTATTGCTAGGAATAAAAGAAGAGAACTTCATGAGAAGATACAGAGTGATGATGATGAAAAAGAGACTCTTAATGATCTGGTAAGAAAACTAAAACAAGAGAATATGTCTTTGAGAAATGAGATGCAAGACATACCCATGAGATTTTGTAAAGACACTGAAAATAGAAAGAAGAATGAAGATGATCTGGTTAGAAGAATCAATGATGCTGTAAATGAAAATATAAGACCCAGTCATGAGAATGATATGTTAAAAATAGATATAATTCACTTGGAGAATGATAAAACTGAACTCATGAGACAGAAGGATTTCTTGGAAAATGAGTTGGCTACTGCAAATCAACACAAGGAGAAATTTAAGAAATGTTCATAACAACTTGATGACATGTTGAAAAATCAGAAACCTAATGGAGATACTAATGGACTTGGCTTTGAAGTTGGTGAATGCTCCGGCACTACAAACAAACATGATCACAACAAACCGGTAAGACAACCTAATGCTTATAAATTTAATGGAAAATGCTTTAACTGTAACAAGTATGGTCATAGAGAAAATCAGTGTAGATCTAGAAACTATCAGAACACCAATGCACCCACCGGTCAATACTCTAAATGCAATAAAGTTGGCAACAATTCAGAAAATTGCAGAATGAATGTAAGATGTTATGTTTGTGGAAGATTTGGACACTTATCTAATCAATGCAGAACACATACCAACATAGGATATGGAAAAGCTATTCAGAAAAACAATGTGACTTGTTATGCTTGTAACAAGATTGGACATATTGCAAAATTTTGTAGAAGTAAGGCATCACCGGCAAATAACAAAGGACGTAGTTTGAAAGGTAAAGAAAAGGTTGAAGAAGTAAAGCAAGAATTTTCAAAACAATGGATTAGAAAGTCAGATATGAATGTTAATGAAGCTATTCCTTCATCGACAGAATATATTACCACTCCACCGGTAGGATATTCTTCATCTAACTGAGAAATAATCCCTTGGAGGTATGGGAACTAATGCAAAACATGTTTATTTACCCTCGGTTGATGGTGAGAAGTTGAAATACTTCTTTACTGGAAAATGAGTTAAGTTTTCACTTAACCAATAGGCATTAAATGTGGTAGTTGAAGGAAATGACATTAGAAAGAAAGTGTTTTGGCTCTCTTTTCATTCACCGAGCATTCAAACTTCCTTAGAGCACGAAAATCCCGAGTGAAGGCATCCATAGCGAGAAGTGAAGAAAATCATTCAAGCACTCATACCTAAAGGCAGAATAAGGTATTTATAACTATGGCTTCCTCCTTTGCACCTGAATTCATTGCAAACCCTACTATAGTTGAAGTTGTTAAGTGCCCTAGGCCCGTATTTAAAATTATTCCTGAAAATTGCGAAGAAAGATGATGCCCTAGGAGCATTCTCAAAAACACCCAATGGAGTTGCTTATGCTGAGGATCCTAGAATCTACATACATTGTCATATAGAAGAACTAGGAGATGATGAAATTAAGAACATGTACAGGACTTTTATATGTGATGAAAATGGAAATATTAAACCGAAACAAAAGATAGTTGAAACCCTAGGTTTTGTGGAAATTCTAAGTATCCCTGATTTTCCCAAGGATGTTAGAAGAATAGTATTAAGCAAAGTTCATGGAGAGTTCTTTTGGTTGGATTCAAATCCAAAGAAGTAGTTAGGGTAGTGACAAGATTACCTTCCACCGGTAGCAGACCTGAGAAAGGGAAAATGATTCCTAATGACACTGTAATGACCCTAACCGGTGCAAATTTTGATAAGAGATCCTTGAGAGTAAATGACGTAAAGGATATCAATGTAAGGTTCATAAGCATGATACTTGGATACAAAGCTACTCATGCAAACAAATTACATTGAATGATAGGAACTACACACAATTGACATTGAATGACAACCTTTGTCATTGATGCCAAAGGGGGAGTAGTAGATGAGAAAAAGGATATGACAGAAGAGATCACTAGCTCAGGGGGAGAACACAGTTTTGATAGTTTTCGTAAGACAGTTTTGGACAATAGTTTTGGATACACATTTTGGCTTTTTCTCATGAGTGTTGCCATCAATGCCAAAGAGGGAGATTGTTGGCAATTGCACACTCCAATAAGAAATTGTAGGTGTAGGTGTTGTCATTGATGGAAACCTTACAATCCTATGGCACCGGTAGACACCATCATCGGCATCGGCGAAAATGTTCACCGGCACCCTAGCCGACAAGATTTTATTTATTTTATTTTGTATTTAATTGTAAAATATTTTTGTAAGCCGACAAGGTGAATTGTAATATGACTCATATAAGTATGAGATCTTGTAAATCATTTAGGATATATGCGGATATGGTTAGATTATTGCAGAACTAAGATGCAAATATTAAGGTAGAGTTCTACTATGCTAGGTTCAGTACTGATTTAAGCTCATACAACTTCCAAAACCTTATTCCAAACTAAGATGCAAATATTAAGGCAGAGTTTCGAATAAGGTTTTGGAAGTTGTATGAGCTTAAACCAGTACTGAACCTAGCATAGCAGATGCTGATCCAAAGCAGTACATGATATTGGATTTTCATAATCCACTTTTGTAAGTCAGTGGGACTTCTCTTTTGTATTTAAGTAGTGAGCTTTAGGCAGTTGGCCTTCTTGCATGTGCAGGCCCCTATTGTAATAGTAATATTCACTTATTGGCCAGTAAGCGAATATTGTGGGTCACAAATCCCACCAAGGTTTTTCCCACACCAGGTTTCCTCATTAAAAATATTGTGTTATGGTGTGCTTTCTATGTTGTGGTTATTGTTCTTATTTACTGTATTAATTCTGGTTTACCGGTATACTGTTTTGAGATGCAACTCATTTAATAAGTTAAGAAAATCCATTAACCGACAAGATACTGATTCACCCCCCCCCCCCCCCCCCGCTCTCAGTATCTTTGGGAATCCTAACACTTCGAGAGTTGAGCGACACTTCTTTGGCCCAAGCTAATTTGGGAGATTTCTTAGAGAGAGCTAATAATCCTGGGGCAAGTTCAATGATGGAGATGATAGTTAGAAGTGGCCTGATAGAAGCTGTTGCATTTCCAATTTCCACTCCTTGTCCAGATTTAGTAATAGAATGCATGAGTAGATATGATGCCAATAGCAGGTGCATTAGAACTAGCAGTGGCGAGTTGGTAGTGGAGATTAACAGAGAGACAATAATGACTACAATGGGAATCCCACATATGGAGCCGTACAAAGACTGGTCAATTGGGACCTCATATGCATCTTTCTCTAAGAAGAAAAGCATATATAGAAGCGTTATTGCAAGGAATTGGCTTTTGAAGGTTCAAAAAGGGGGGTCCTAGTTACCTAAGCCTTTTACTAGAGAAAATTTCATCATAGAGGTGCAATACATTGTCATACTGTAAAATAGACTTAAAGAGAACTCACACTCTTTTTATTGGGAGCATTGGATGTACTTCTATATCCAGGTGTTATTAGCTAGTGAGAAATACCTTGACTGGGCACAGGTTGTCGCTGAAAGGCTCCATGAGGGTTTGAGAAACTTTGTTGGAATGTCCATCTTTTACATGTCTTCATATTTATTCTATATATTGGCCTATACTAGAGACTGGAAAGGATTGTATAATGAGCCTTGGGTAGACAACATGAAGGTTTATGACTATTACCCTTACCTGCAAGAACATAAATATGTGGAGCATTTCACTAGATGGAATGATGTTTTCACAAGAAGGCTTGCCTTTGAATTTCAAGGAGATATTAATAAAAGAATGTCAGCTAAGGCCATGGAGCTGATTAGTATATATGGAAGCTATTTGATTTAGTTTCCTAGATTTACTTATATCCGAGTGGGCAGTTTTAAAGGTGAGCCATTCAAATTACCCAGATATGCCTTTGATAGTTATGTGCTAATTGAAGTAAGATGACAATTGGCTCACATTGACAAAAGGTAAATCCAGATTTGTTTTCCCTATTAAATTTGGTTATTACAGTTGTAAATATGTATCTGATGCCTTGAACCTATAATTGGAGTTCAAGAAAATGAATTTGCAGCCTTACATTGCCAGGCGAAAGCTTGACAGCAGGGGATATGTTGTAGAAAATTTGAATGTGTATGATTATTTCTTCCATGAACCTCAGTTAGAATATTACTAGGAAAACTTCAGCAATGAATTTGAAGTGAGGAGGAGATTGTGGTCAAGGTTCACTTTACAACAGGTTATTACCATTGGGTGATTAACAGTGGTTGTTCACATCATATGACTAGTGATAAAAGCCAATTTGTGAGCATGGAAAGGTATGATGGTGGAATATTTAGATTTGGAGATGACAAAGCTTGTGTAATCCATGGGAGAGGTTCTATTTCTTTTGATGGTAAGCATAACACTGACGATGTCTTGTATGTTGAAGGTTTGAAGCATAATATTTTGAGTGTTGGACAAATGGTTGATAAGGGTTATGATCTACAATTCAAGGTTGGTAAATGAAAGATCTTAAATGCCTGCATATCCAGGACTAAGACTAAAGGTAACATTTTCCATTTGAATGTTGGTGAGAAATTTTTTTTGATTGCTAAGATAGATGAGAGTTGGTTATGGTATAAGAGAATGGGTCATGTAAAATTTGATTCAATGATTAAGATATGTTCTACACAAGTTGTTAGAGATCTTCCTAAGATTGTTAAGCCTTATAATCCGGTATGTAAGGAATCTTTGTTGGGTAAGAAAACAAGAATTTATTTCAAGAGGAAACAACATACATCTAATGGACTGCTAGATCTTATGCATATTGACCCATGTGGACCTACAAATGTTAGAAGTGTACAGGGTGATAGATATTTTATGCTACTAAGTGATGATTATTCCAGGATGGTGTGGGTTGTCTTTTTGAAAGAGAAATCAGAAGCATTTGACAAATTCAAGATATTCAAAGCTAAGGTGGAGAATGAGTCTGAATTGAAGGTCAAGAGTCTGAAATTTGATAGAGGTGGAGAATTACGTTTCGATGAATTTAATTCATTTTGTGATATTAATGGAATTAGAAAACAATTATCTTCTCCTAGAACCTCACAACAAAATAGATATTTTGAGAGGAAGAACAAAACTATTTTGGATGTTGCAAGGACTATGTTGATTGAAGGGAATGTTCTAAAGATCTACTAGAGAGAAGCTATTAATTTTATTATCAAGATCTGTTTGTTATTGAGAGTGGGGTGAATCAGTAATAATAATAAATTGTAATATTTCACTAATCTGAAAACACTTCTTAAAAAAAGTTCATAACCGGTACCAGTAGTTGATCAAACAGTCTCCAAATCAGATTTACCAAAACATTACTGGTAGCTACTTAAGTGTTCAGCATTAAGAAAATATAGTAAAGACATCAAATTAATAACTCAAAAATCCATCCATAACATGAACACATAAATTTTTCACGTGGAAATCCAAATGAGAAAAACCAAGGTGGGAATTGGTACCTACAAAATTTGCACTCTTTCGAAATACGCCCTATTAAAGGCATAGCCTGGTTAGGAGCTTTACAATAATGCCCAATTAAGAGAAGACCCTATTAGGAGTCACTCTCTGAAGGGATTTTAACCTTAGCTCTATTAGAAGCTCTAACCTATTAGGAGTAACCTTTCTAAAGGATTTAAACCCAAATTAATGAGCCACCCAATGAAGGGATTTACAAGATCAGGCATGTTAGGACCTACGCAGTTAAGAGATTTTAATACTACTGCAACTATTAGGAAACAACAGATAAATGATTTGATCAATTCACTCTTTTCTTGCTAGTACAAATTCATTTCAGCTCCAATATGCTTCACACATGCAGACATCTCAATCTAGTTTGGCACACTCTTCTTCTCTGATCATCGACACACTAAACCTTCTCAAACTCGACCTAAATACACTTTTCAACTAGGTTGGCTACAAAACCCTAGAAACATTCAAAATACATTGAATTTACAGCATAGATCATATCAGATCATTACAAATCATTTATAGATCATTATAAAAAATTTCAAGACAATTACAACCATTGAATGATCATAATACATCACTGCACATCGATCTGATAAGTTGTCAAACCCTTAACAGATTCTGCTAAGCACTTCACTGTTTCCCAAGAAATTCACTCCTTGAATGTGCTTCAATGAAATATTATCATCACACATGGTATTCTTCACATCATAACTAAGTAATTAACATGACAAGATCCACTGCCAAACCATAAATCATCATGAGTTAAAGATCTTGTTACAGATTCTCAAACCCTGCACTGAATATACAATAGTCAATTATAAACATGACTTTCGGTTCTCGAAATATGATGTGGTACCTATCATAGAATCATCATAATTTCATAAGTATACATTCCAAACCACAACGCCTAACTCAACACTAGTCTCTATCAGAACCATCTCCTTCTTTGTTCCTTATAGATTCACTGTCAACTTAGCGAAATTTGCATTGCCGGTTAGGCTTAGATAACTTAGATAACTTAGATGATAAATTAAACATAAACAAACATGTTTTCCATCAATGAAAACACAAATAATTTATCATAAAGCATCATATCATAATTATATCATCACCAACAGTTCTTTACCAATACATCATCATCTCTATTAGTTATGCCAATATTTCAACATTGTCCCCCTTTGGCATTTATGGCAACACTAAAAAAATATAGCACCAAAATAATCAACTGATGATAAATATCAGGAACTCATCATGCCATGTTGTACTAATATGTGCTACACTAGATCTTCTCCTCCTTTTCCTTACTTCTCCCTATCATTTTTCTTGTCCCCCTTTAACAACAATGCCAAAAGGTGCCAAGGCATCTTCTATCTTCAACTCTGCTACTCTCCCTAAGGAGTAGCCCACTTCTCACCAATCCATAGCGAAAGATATTCAATGAGTCCACTGGATTGATGCTTCCACATCTTCTTAGTTGACCTTAGGTGGGGGTAGAACCCCTAACTTACCTTTGAGATATTCAAAGGTAGTCTTAAGCAATGGCTAAGTGAATATTTTTTCCAATTGCTCCTTACTTGACACATGCTCCAATGTTACTTTCTTTTCTTGCACTCTTTCTCTCAAAAATTGATACCTCAATTCAATATGTTTAGTCCTAGCATGCATACCAGATTATTTGAAATATTTATAGCACTAATATTATCACAAGTTTTTTTATATCCTATTTGAATACTTCCAAGACATGTCTCATCCATATAGCTTGTGTACAATTCATGGATGCAGCTACATACCCTTCTTCTGCCAGCTACAAGACCCCTTATGAGCTTTGGTTTGGTCATGTTCTTACTATGAGATACTTCAGAGTATTTGGTAGAAAATGTTATATCAAAAGAGATGAGGATATAAGAAAGTTTGATGCTAGAAGTGATGAAGGTATTTTCTTGGGATATTCAACTAAGAGCAAATCCTATCGGTGCTATAATAAGAGACTTGGAAAAATAGTGGAGAGTGCAAATGTGAAGGTGGATCAGAACCTTGGGAAGGAGATCAAAGAATGTGGTTATGATGATGGTCAACATGCTCTTTTAGCTCTTATTCAGCCTAAAGAGCCTAAGAAGAATGATCTAGTAGAGACTGTTAATCTGGATGTTGTTGTTGTTGGTGAAGAAGTACATGAATTAGAGAATTAGAACAAACAGAAGACTCAAAGGTATGTAAGATTGAATCATTTTGAAAATTAGATTATTGATGATAAGAATAGAGGTGTGATGACTAGAAGAAGGTTAGCTACTGAAGAAGTATGTTTGATTTCTAAAGTTGAACCTAAAGATGTTGTTGAAGCTTGTAAAGATGAAAATAGGATGAGAGCTATGGAAGAAGAGCTAGATCATATTGAAAAGAATAATACTTGGGAACTTGTGCCTAGACCTAAGGATAATAATGTTATTGGTACTAAATGGGAATTCAGAAACAAATTGAATGAAGATGGTGAAGTTGTCAAAAATAAAGCTAGACTGATCTGCAAAGGATATTCACAACAAGAAAAAATTAATTATGAGGAGAATTTTGCTCTGGTTGCCAGACTTGTAGCTAGTAGAATATTACTTGCTTATGTTGTATTTAAATATTTCAAGGTATATCAGATGGATGTCAAATCAACCTTTTTGAATGGGGTTCTAGAGGAAGAGGTTTACATTGAGCAACCTAATGGATTTTCAACTACGGATGATGGATACACGGTATGCAAGTTGAAGAAAGATCTTTATAAATTGAAACAAGCCCCTAGAGCCTGGTATGATAGATTAGACAAATATTTGTTGAAATTGGGAACTTAAGGTGTTGCTAATAATAATCTCTACTTTAAAATAGAAAATAATAATATCTTGATTGTTGAAGTCTTTGTCGATGATATTATCTTTAGTGGTGATGATGACTTGAGCATAAATTTTGTTAGTGATATGTATAAATAATCTAAGATGTTTATGATTGGTGAGATGAAATTCTTCTTAGGTTTACAGATTTCACAGACAGGATAAGTCATATTCATATCTCAAACTAATTATGTGAAGGAACTATTGAAGAATTTTGGGTTAGATGACTCCAAACCAGTTGGAACTCCTATGGTGACTAGTTGTAAATTGTCTAAAAATGATGAATCTCCGAAAGCTAATCAGAGTTTGCATAGATCTATGTTGGAATCCAAGAACACTGAGAGGGGGTGGGAATCAGTGTTCTATCGATATGATCAATTTTAACCTTATTAAAACATGCATACACCAACCGGTATATATACCAGTACATAAAGAATTGAAAGAAGTAAAGCAACCAATAAGCCAATCGCATAAATGAGAACCATAACACACAGAAATATACATGTAAAACCTCAAAGAGGAAAAACCATGGTGGGATTTTTGACCCACAATATCAATCCACTGGCCATATGAAGAAATATTAAAAAATATAGGGGTCTATACTTACAGGAAGGCTTACAGCTTGGAGCACACTACGCAATCACAAAAGGATCCTCACCGACTACAATCTAGAGAAATGATTGAACTGCTAAGATAGCATCTTCTATGCCAGAATACAGTTCTGGTTAAGCTTTGTTTGTTTCGATCTAAAACCCTACACCCTTTACTGGAATAACCCTTACATAAGTATCCTCACATACATGCCCCCTCTGATATATTTCGCATCTCCTTTCTAATACATATTCTCATTATATCACATGCACATCTATATCCATTTATCCATATAAAATGATTTAATCCAACTGACCTATATAACCTATACAATTTATCATGCCTTATGTCAGCTTACAAAGATAATTACAATATCAATATATATGTCAGCTAGATAACATAAATACATGAGTATTAAAAATAATTGTTGATGTCAAATCCAAAAGATGTCACCCTCCAATACTGATAACCTTATTCAAAACCATCTCGATCTATATTATCGATAACCAAATTAATCCTTTCATCCTGTTGTTGCTGGTGAAGTGCCTACCAGTACACAACTGACCCAAAATATGAAGTCGAAATAGCTGCCATGTTGCCATCAATGAAAAAATAGTGAAACCAACCAATTGAGTGTCAATTTACAAAAATCTCCCCCTTTGGCATTCATGGCAACACTCATGTGAAAAATGATCATGGTTTCATCTGCCGGTTTCATCCTGCCTGTTCCCCTTGAGATGAATATTCCATATCTCCATGTCTACCTTTAATATTTACAACTCCCTTTTTATTTTTCACATCTATATCACCCCCCCAATAACATCAATGCCATCAAAATTTCCAAAAAGAATACCAAAAATCCAAAATTGTACAATAAATATCCCAAAAATGCCTTATCGGAGCTTAACATATTTGAAAATTTCTGGACATGCCTTCTCCAATAGCTCAAGATAAGTATCCCAACCAGATTTGAAAGTGCTAGAAATAGATACAAGTCCATTTAGCATATGGGAAAAGGACTCTTTCTGACTTAACTATGTTGGTGTGGGCTTACCAACCATATCCATACACTCCTTCTTATGTACACTAAGTGAATCCAACTGGGGACTCACCAAGCCTCTAAGACTTCTGGCTCTTCTTATGATTTTGTCTTTTTCTTTCTCAAGAATAGAAATTTGGGCTTCCAAAAACAAAATCTGACCATCAATGGATGTAGTCAATAAATTCAATCCATCAAAAGAATTGGCTATACCTACAATTTTCTCCTGAAATTCCTTTATCTTCTTATCCAGGTTAACTGTAAGTACATCTATGTTACAACATACTTTGTAATATTTGTACACTGATTTAAATAATCATCTATCAATTTCAATTTCTCATTAATTCCCTTTCTCTCAGGCTCAATCATCTGATCAAATGTGGCTCTTTTAGCCTGTGTAAACCTCTCTAGTGCTTCCTGGTTCGAAATTTGCTGCAACAATTGAAAATCCTTTGAAATATGCTCTGTAATTGGCTTAAGATTGTCAGATGGGCTCTCTTCTCTACCAAACTTGCACTCTGGGACTAGTCTATGAAAAATAGTTATCCATAGATCCTTCCTTCATCAATTTCTATGCAGCCATCATCATGAGTTCAATAGGACTCATCTAAGTTATGTTTTTCTTTTCAACCTACACTCAAGGTGTAAATTGACAATAATTATGGACCTACTACCGGTTCCCTATCGGATTCCCCTTTCTTCTCCTTCGATGATTTATCCTTTATAGTTTCCTCACTTGTTCCAGTGGCTTCGCCACTTGGTGCAGTCTCTGTAACTATCGGTTCCTCTGTAGGAACTATAACCTCATCATGTACATCTATATCTGGTGGACTATTGTCCTCAAAATGAGTATCTTGTACATTATCAACCTTTTCACTCTCTTGTTTTGTCGGTATCTCAATATTTTCCTATACATTTGTATCTATCGGGGGCTTAATTTCCACTATCTTAATGTTTTTCAAAATTGAGGGTGAAGTACCCATAATACCCTTTCCTTTTCCTTCAACTAGGATGTCTGCAGTATCCATTTTAGATTCCAGTGAAGTAAATAAACCATGGTTCTCTTCAAAGAACTTAACCCATGCCTTGTGGGTCTCCTTGATTATCTTATTTACCCTTCCTAACATAAGACTGGTTATTCTATGTTTGTTGTTAAATATTTTTCTATATTCAACCTCACATGTCCTATTCATTTCCTCTCGAGTAATAGAAACATAAATAGATAACAACTCTTGAATTTTTATGTGCTTGTCTTCTTGCATTGCAAATAGTCTCCTAGCTTCTAACATACCATACAATTCTATTGGTATTTGGTCTTCAATTTCTATCAAGGCTTCCTTATAAATATCTGAATATAACAATATTGCTTCCTTTATCTCTCTTTGTTCATCATTCTTGAACATGCCATCCTTAGTTATTTCATCTACTAACTCTACACAAGTCTTTGGTGGAATGATAGCTACATTACCAGATTGAATTTACATATCAATGTCTCCCTTCTTCTTCCTTTTTGCAGTACCGGATGGAGCTGAAGGTGTTACTTTTGGTGCTTCCTTTTGTGCCTGTAACTTGAATGTAACTTTCCTAACTGGTTTCTTTTTATCCTTTACCTTGGTTTCCTCTATTTTCTTCCTTATTACCCTTTTGAATGTCAGGGGTGTGTCATCCTCAAATGTAAACTCTAATGTGATAGACTCAACGAATACTTCTAGTTCTTTTCTCTTTCTGTCTTTCTCCAAGACATCATCAATCAATGCTTTAATGTCCTGTGAGACCTTTTCTACAAACTTACTTGCCTTACCTTCTTGCTTCGCTCTCTTCTTCTGGTTGAACTCAATTTCAACCTCTTGTGTCTTTTGTTTTGTAGTACCACATGGTTTCTCAGCTTCATCAATAGGTGCATCAATCAACATTTTTGCATAAGCATCTAAAATCTGTGTATCCACATCATATCTCATTTCCTCAATCGATATCTTTCGAGGCTTGACCGCTTCCATGAGTGTTTCATCTTTCTTCACCATGAAGCATATGTCAATTGAGTATTTCTCAACAATATTCTTAAGAACCCTTTCTCTAGATTTCATAGCTTTCTGAAATGCCTTAAAATATCTCCATACTTTGTCATCCCTTTGACTTCCCAATGTAGTAATTGGCTATTTCAGTTTCCTCCCTACCGAGATATCAAATGCTCATTGTCTCTTCCCAAAACCGGGAGTCTCATTCATGAAAAATAGCATTAAGTAGACAATTAGGTCACCATACTGGAAAGTCCCTTTCTTTTCACCTTTAACCTTTCCTAGGTTTATCAACAGTTCATCCAACATCCAACTACGTAGATCTGATTTCTCATTTTCTCTCATCATCATGTATTCTACAAAAATGCAGGAGCTAGAAACAAAATTTTGTCGGTTTGATTGAGTTACCTTATGACCAATGACCATGCTACCAAATCTGATGTCTGTGTCAGTGATAGTACTTATTCTCATGGATCTCCTATCTAATATTGCACCGATGATTTTATTGACATAATCATTAGAAACCTTCTTATCTAAACATTTCCCAGCCTATGCTAAATCGGTGAGTGCTCTTATGTCTTCCTTGGTGATCTTGTATGGTCTATCCAACCAGATAAAATCTCCATGTACTCTACTTAAAACATACCTAACTATTTCATCTTTGAATTCTAGAATTTCCAGAATGTCAGTAAACCCTAAGTCTTCAATGTGCTTGTATTCAGGTTTAACCTTTCCAGAATCTCCCATAAGCTCAGTCATTTACATTCTCTTTATATTAGATGTCCCCAAATCCTCAATGTGATAGGGTATGTATTCCCTAGCATCTTTGAAATACACAAGAGCATGGGAAAAAGTGCCAACTGAATATTGAAGGGTAGCCACAAGCGGATACCACTTGAAAATCGGCCTGGGACGGTCCTTGACCTCAACTACAGTTGGATTTGCAACAAAGATAGGTAGAGATGATGATCCTTCTTCCATGATTAAAGAAAAATACTTGTGAATCACTTCTAGTGAAAAACACCAAAGACTTCTACAAATCCCTGATGAAATAGCTCAATAAGATATTTGATCGCACTGAGTCGCCCTTAATCACTCTAAATTGCTCTTCATCACACTGAATGCAAGGTGATAAAAAATGAAATAGATTCAACCTTATATCCTCCCTCATCTTTCATTAACATCAATGACTTTTGGTGAAAGATACCAGATCTCGAACAAAACATATCCATGCCGGATAAGCATCTCCAATGTCTAGAACATCTTCCAGAACCTCTTCCCAAGGCATATGCAACATCTTCATGAATTTTGCCTACCCCTAAGGAATCTACCTTAGTTACCAGATGAGCTACCTATCAGTGCAGGAGCAACCTCCTTTGTGTGATAAGTAACTGGTGCATTCCCATCTATTGATTATTCTTCAGCCTTTCTGACCCATCTCTGGGTATGATCTTGTCGGATTTCATTAACCTTTTCTTTTCCTTTCTCATTTGATCCTCTATTACCAACCGGTGGGTTTCTGCTTCTACAGAATTTAGCAATATGACCAGCCTCATTACATGCATAACATGTAACATTGTTCTTTTGAATTGCTTTGCTAAAACTGGTATAATTGCTTGACCTACACTGATTAGCCATATGTCCAAATTTTCCACATACATAGCATGTAGCATTCATTATGCAATCTCTTGTCTTATGACCATACTTATTACATTTAGAACATTGATTGGGAGCAGAATCAGGGTTCTGATTTGCTCTATTTCTACATTGCCTAGCCATGTGACTAAATTTATTGCAAACAAAACATCTACCATTAAATTTATAAGCATTAAACTGCCTTATGGTTTTGATCTTCATTAGCAGTACCAGAACTATGTCCTTGCTCAAATCCAAGTCCACTGGAATCTCCATTCTGCCTTTGTGTCTTCAATAACTCATCTAGATGAGCTGAACTAATCTTGATTTTTTCTCTATACTCACTTGCAGTAGTTAGATCTTCTCTCAGAATTACCATTTGTCTCTCAAGCTCTTGTTCATTACTCTAGGATTTTACTAATTCAGTTCTCAACATATCATTCTCCACAACCAACCTACCACATTCTTCAAATTTGTTCTTCAAAGATACAACAATATTCTTTTCCTTTATATTTCAGTCCTCGATCTCTTTAGACATTCTCATAGTTATAGCTTGCATTTCATTTTTCTTAACCATGTTCTCCTGACTCGGTTTCTGACATTGCTCCTTAGGTGCATCTTTCTCTTCATCGTCCTATTTTTGCAAAAGTTCCTTCCTCCTAGCTTGAATAGATGACAACCTCTCCTGTAGGACAAGAATGAATTCCTTAGAAAAATTTAATTCATCTTATAGCTTGAAGTTATTCATCCTTTCAACATCATAATCTTCAAGTGCCATCTCAAGTTGCTTCTCCAAATCCATATCCATGGATTCCATATTTAGGATCTCCATCAAGCTATTAAACTTCCTCCGAGGAACAAGGCTCTGATACCAATTGCTGGAATCAAAGAACACTGAGAGGGGAGGTGAATCAGTGTTCTACCGGTATGATCAATTTTAACCTTATTAAAACACACATACACCAACCGGTATACCGATACATAAAGAATTGAAAGAAGTAAAGAAACCAATAAGCCAATCACATTAATGAGAACTATAACACACAAAATTATACGTGGAAAACCTCAAAGAGGAAAAACCACGGTGGGCTTTGTGTCCCACAATATCAATCCACTGGCCATAAGAAAAGATATTACAAAATATAGGGGCCTGCACTTGCAGGAAGGCTTACAGCCTAGAGAACACTGCTCAATCACCAAAGGAGCCTCATTGACTACCTGTAAATCCAGACTACAATCAGGAGAAATGATTGAACTACTAAGATAACATCTTCTATGCTAGAATATAGTTCTGGTTAAGCTCTATTTGTTCTGGTCTGAAACCCTACACCCTTTACCGGAATAACCCTTACATAAATATCCTCACATACATGATCTCTCTGATATATTTTGCATCTCCTTCCTAATACATATTCACATTATATCACATCCACATCTATATCCATATCAAAATCCAAAATATGTCAGCCTCCAATACTGATAACCTTATTCTAAACCATGTCACCCTGCATTTCCGGTAACCAAAGAAATCCTTTCATCCTGCCGGTGTCGGTGTCATTGCCGGTGAAGAGCCTACCGGTACACAACTAACCCAAAATATGAAGCTAGAATAGTTGCCATGTTGGCATCAATGACAACATAGTGAAACCAACCAATTGAGTGTCAATTGCTAACAATCTAAGGTTGGTGGACTTCTATATCTTACTTAGACTAGACTTGATATTATACATATTGTGTGTATGGCTTCTAGATATCAAGCTGATCCAAAGGAGAGTCATGTCACTATTGTTAATAGGATATTCAAATATCTAAAGGTAAATGTGGATTATGGTTTATGGTATCCAAAGAATGATGATTTCATGTTGTGTGCCTACACTGATGTAGATTGGGCTGGTGATGGTGATGACTGAAAGAGCACTACCGATGGAGAATTATTTTTGGGAAAGAGGTTGATTTCATGGGCAAGTAAGAAACAAGATTATGTGTCCTTATCTACTACTAAAGTTGAGTACATTGTTGCTACTAGTAATTGCGCTAAAGTGGTTTGGATGAAGCAAATGTTGAAAGATATCAGAGCTATTTATAATGATCCTACTATCATTTACTATGATGATTCTAGTGCTATAAGCATGTTGAAGTGTTTGGTGCAACATTCGAAGACTAAGAATATATCAATCAAATATCATTACTTGAGAGAGCAAGTTAGTGAAGAGAAGTTGAAGCTAGAGTATGTATCTACAAAGGAACAAATAGATGATATTTTTACTAAGCCTTTGCTTGTAGATAAATTTGTCTATTTGAGAGACAAGTTAGGGGTATCCACCCCTCTTGATGAAAACTAGATGCATTGAGTTGCATCAATCTGGTCGATTTCAGAGCCTTGTCCTTTTATCTAGATTGATGAGTTGGTGTTGCTCCTCTGCTGGAGTAGTTTGTTGACTTGGTTGTGTCTCCCTGAGGGAGAGAGATTCATGTTTTTATTTTG
The DNA here is from genome assembly GCF_030272615.1 of Cryptomeria japonica. Lineage (NCBI taxonomy): Eukaryota > Viridiplantae > Streptophyta > Pinopsida > Cupressales > Cupressaceae > Cryptomeria > Cryptomeria japonica. Next base: position 54,704,150 of record NC_081409.1, read on the forward strand.
GAGATATTTTGGTTATCTATTTTGAGATATTTGGCATTGATGTCAAGCGGGAGAAAGATCATGTGAAAAACTACTTTATCTGTCTTGACCTTAGGGGGAGTTTGTTGGTTATATCTTCTTTCTTTGCATTAACTTTTTTTCACATTCATATGTTGTCATCAATGCTAAAGGGGGAGATTGTTGGATATGGTTGTTCATTTCTTCTACTAGGATATGTTGTTTTCATTGATCTCAACATATTCCTATGATTTAAACCATTGTATTTGGGAAGATTTTCTTATCTGGTTTTGTAGTTTGGTTCTGTTGATCACTGTTTTGCAAAGTCCGATATTTCCCCTGGTATATTTTGGTGTGATCAGATCTTGTGTTGATACTTTGGGATATTTTTTGGGATTGTCTTGCGTATCTTCATTTCAGATGTTTCATGATTTGGTACTCTGCAAATTATCTTTCTTTGTGACAATTGTGTATCAGTTGTGTTCTTGAGCTTATAGATGTTGACCAATAAAAATTTGAAAAGTGGTGTTGGTGCAGCTTTTCTAGATGATTATAACGTGCTTATTGTTGTTTCCTAGTCATTTCCTATTTGTTTTGGCAATCCGCATTGATCGATGTGCAATATTTTGGTGATTTCTATGAACCAGTGATGATTTTCATGTTATGTGGTATTTTCTGGTGGTGTAGCACGTTGTGGTTGATCTTGGTGGGATTTTCAATGGAGTTGATCATTTGGGAATTTGAATTAGGTCCATGTTATGTTATGTAAACTATTAGATTAGTCTGGTGGTCAATCTTTGTATCATGTGATGCAATTTTATAATCGAGGGTTGACAGTTTAGCCAACCTTGTTATCAAGGTTGATGAATTGCATATATAGGTGATATAGTCATGTAGTTTGTGTGTCGATGTCATGTATACATTATGAGAGAGAGGTAAATATGTGAACAAGTGAGTTATTCTTCAATGTTGAATTTGAGATGAGATTGGTGTTGTTGGGCAGACATCAGTGCTTAACCAGAACTATCATCGGGAGTTTGTAGATGCTATTATTGTAGTTTATTTCTTTCGGATTATAGTCTGAATATTCTTGTAAGTTAGTGATAATTCCCTGAGGGTTGTAGCCTTTCTGGAAAATATTTTTTGAGAAACGATCTCTATGCAATGTGCCTGAATGCATGTGAATTCCCTATTGTAATATTTACACATACTACTATAAAGTATTATTTTATTGTGGGTAGTTTCCCATCGTGGTTTTTCCCTTAACTGGGTTTTCTGCGTCAAAAATCTTGGTGTTGTATGTTGTGTTGTGTTGTTAATTTTCTTATCTATTTATTGATGCAGTTTGTTAGATCTATTTTTGTGTTTAAAGTTTTATATTCTGGTGAAAACTGATTCACACCCCTCTCAGTCTTCCTTCTTTGTTGTTGCTAACAGATCAGTATACAACACAAACTCCTTAGTCAATAAATAATGTCTCCACTTCTTCAATGCTTGAATTATGGCATGAAATTCTTGATCATACATTGAGTACCTCCTTGCATCATTCAATTTCTCATTAAAATAAGCCACTAGTCTTCCCTCTTGACTCAGGATTACTCCAACTACATTCCCACTTGCATCATACTCCACTTGAAAGAATTTTTTAAAATCCAGTAAAGCCAACATAGGCTGCTCTATCACTTTTTTCTTCAACAATTCAAAGCTCCTATTTGCTTTGATTTTCCACTTAAAATTCTTTCTATCTCATCTCATTGTTTCTATCATGGGACTACAAATTGAACTAAAATTTCTGATGAACTTTTAGTAAAAACTAGCCAACCCATGAAATGAAATTACCTCTCCAATGCTTTCTATTGTAGGCCAATCAACAATCTCTTTTACTTTCTTAGGATCCATCTTCAATCCATCTGCAAATATCACAAATCCCAAGTAAACTAACTCTTCCTTCATGAAGCTGCACTTCTTAATGTTTATCAACAACTTGTCTTCTCTCAACCTCTACAAAACTTGTCTCATATGCAACATATGTTCCTCCTTTGTCTTACTGAAAATCAAAATGTCATCCAAGTACACAGTAACAATCTTACCCAAAAATTTCTTCAATACCTCATTCATCAATCCCATGAATGTACTCGGTGCATTAGCATTGGTATTCACATTGCTTTACACCGACACTGGCACTAGTACCAGCATTCACTTCATACCTGGGTAAGTCTTGATCCCAGTAACATGTCTAGATCCCGGTAATAAGTATATGGAACCTGGTAATAGATGGCACCTGGCTAAGGAAATCTTTTGGTCCCAATTATGTCTTCATGGATTTTGGTGGTAACGTGTGATGGTTGACATGGTCATTGAATTTATGTTTTATTTTCATTATGTTTCGACTACTGACTTGTTTATGTTTCTTGTTGAAGCCGACATGGTTAAGTTACATGGATATTTAAGAAGATCACCTCAGCGATAGATCATATATGTTGAATGCTATGCAAGCTTTGATTGTGAATATTTCAATGAGTTTTGGTATGTGATTAGAAGCAACTGTGTGTAGTTTCACGTAAATAGCTTAACATGTAGCAGAAAAGAGTATCAGAGAACCGGAATATAGAGGAGGTTACCAAATCATTCACCGGAACTTATCCAGCATGGTCAGATGCTACATATAGGTTCATTTTTATCTGTAAACACTTGTAAGTGTTTTGTAAGTTAGTGAGACTTCCTATATTATGTGTTTGAGCAGTGAGTTCTAGGCAGTTGGCCTTTCTACATGTGCAGACCCTCTTATGTAATATTTGTATACCTTGATCAAGTATAAAGATATTGTGGGTATCATCCCCACCGTGGTTTTTCCCTTTGCATGGTTTTCCGCATATAAATCTTGGTGTTATGATGTTGCCTTTCATTTTATTATTTTGTGTATGCATTCTAATTTTATGTACTATTAACTGATTAATAAGGAATAAGTTAAAAACTAACATTATTGATAAAACATTGATTCCCCCCCCACCTTTCAATGCTCTTGGATTCCAACAATTGGTATCAGAGCTTGGTTCTTTGAAAGAAGTTTAACCACTTGAGGAAGATCCAGAATTTGGAATCAATGGAAACCGGTCTACAAAAGCAACTTAGACTTTCTCTTAAGGATCTTGATAATGAGTAGATGGACAATAATAAACTTTAAAATGAATTGAAGCAATCCCATGAACACATAATTTCATTGCAAGAAAAGCTTTTAGTTGTCAAGGCTAAGAGAAGAGAACTTTGTGATCAATTACAAAATCAGAGCAGTGATGAGGAAGATGCTATGAAGGATCATTGTCAGAAACTTACTTAGGAGAACAATGTCTTGAAGAATGAGATGCAAGTTGTAACTATGAGGATATGCAAGGAGATTAAAGACATAAAGAAAAATGAAGAAAACCTAGCTCAAGCATTAAATGAAAGATCTGAGGAAAGCAACAAATTGACTCATGAGAATGATATGCGGAAACTTGAGTTGACCCAGTCCCGAAAAAATGGACAAGAACTTGAAAGACAAATTATTATCATGAGAGGTGATTTGGTTATATCAAATGAGTACAAGGACAAGTTCAAGGATAGCTCTGCTAAACTTGATGAACTGCTGAAGAATTAGAGAGATGTTAATGACAAAACATGTCTTGGTTATGAAGAAGGAGAAAGCTCTGGTACTGCATAGCAAGATACATCAACAGGATAGAAGAAGAATAATGTCAACTGAAACCAGAAATCACTAGTAAGACAACCTAATGCTCAAAAATTCAATGGTACATGCTTTATTTACAATAAATATGGTCATATGGATAGTCAATACAGAAATAGGAATAATCAGAATAATGCATCGTTCACCAGTCTTGGAAATATTATATGTCATGCATGTAGTAGATTTGGACATATGGCTAACCAATGCAAATCAAAAGGAAATCAAGTAAATCAAGGATTTAACAAAGCAGTACATAAAAATAATATTGTTTGTTATGCATGTAACAAGATTGGGCATATTGCTAAATATTGCAGAAGTAAGAACCCACTAGCAACTAAGGAAATGCAGATGAGAAAGGAAAAGAAATAGTGGAAGACATCAAGAAACAACATAAGATGAGATGGGTGAGAAGATTTGATACACCATCAGCAAAACAACCAACAAAGTCATCAGGTCCTATACCGGTAACAGATTAATCGATAACTAAGGTACTCAGCCTTTAGGGTAGGGAAATCATGAAAGATCATGCACATACACTGGATTAGGTCTGTAGTCAGAAGACTCTGATTGCGGATGGATACTGAGGATATTTCAATAGTTTACTAGAGTACACTTGCAAATCATGTGAACTAGTCAAGCCTAACTGACAACATTTATTACAATGGAAAATTAGGGTTAATGACAATAAAAAGGGAAGTTAAGTTATTTTCTTCATAAAATAATTGAGTATTAAAGCGAGCAAATTTCTAGAGCATTTCATAGTTCTAGAGAGAATTGAGTGAGCACTTTCTTTTGAGCAATTTAATCTTCAACAATATTTTCAAGGTGTTTTTCATGTTTGGTTGCAATGGCTTCATCTTCATCCAGCATTGATACTCCCTTGGTGGTTGAGATTAAGAACCACCCTCATCCCATTTTCAAGAAGCATCCATACAAGTCCCTTTTGGACGAGCCATTAGGTGCATTTTTGCAAGTTTATCATGGAGTTATTCATAAAGAGGATATTAGGACAATACATCCACTACAACATTGAAGAACTTGGAGATTATGAGTTGTCATGCATTTTCACTGAAAACCTAATTTCTGACAACCAGCTAAAACTAGGATTTGCACATTTGCAGAGGAAGGGTTTCGCGCGGTTTATAGATTTCCCAACTTTGGTGAGACAAAATGGGTACACTATGTTTTGAGCCACATTCACAGAGATTTCATTTGGTTGGACCGATCGTACAAGATTACTGAGGAATTGATCAATAATGTCACATGTCTTCACAAAATCAAAGGCATTCCAAGAACTAGATGTAAGTTATCTAACACTTAAATGAATAAACTTTCTAGCATAACTTTTGATGGAAGGTCTATGAGGGTATATGATGTTAGGGACATAGATGTTAAATTTTCAGCAATAGTTATTGGTTATAAGGTTTATCAGTCAAATCAGTTAAACTCTGTAGTCGGCAACAACATTTTGGTTGCTTATCAAATGGTAAAGGAGGATGTCCATTATGATCTTTGCAGTGTAATGCTAAAAGAACTCATGACTAACCTATAGAAAATCAAGCAAGACAAAAAGAATACTTTTTGATATGGCTCCTTCATCATTTGTCTAGTATTTTACTTTTTGGGCATTGTTCCAAGTTTTGAAAAGACTTGGTAGTATTTTGACCACCTGGTAGCAACCAAGATTGCTCAAATTTTGGATAGATAAGGTGATAAGGATAAGAAAGCTAATCTATGGGCATTTTTCAAAACATTTCAAGAGGAAATAAAGAATAGGTCCCGAATTTCTGAATCTATACTTGAGAGATATAAGGACACAATTTGCTTTATGGTAGACAAAGATGAATGTATGATGGAAGTTGTACAACCTAGGACTATATGGATAATGTCTATGGGTTATGAGGTTGAGGAAGCTACTCTGGTTGTCTATGCAAAACATCTTTTGTAGGCACCAGTAGATGAAAAGGTAGAGAAATTTGGAACTGCTAAGGAAAAAGGACTCAAAGTTCATCAGGAATAGGTATCTCTGGTAATCCAAAAGAAGATGACCCACCTAGCAGTTGAATCATTAATAAGTGAAGGTTCTAAAATATCTAAGGTTGAGCAGCATATTAAAATTTTGGAAGAGCAGAGGAAGAAAGAGTTAAAACAAAAGAGGAAAGAGGAAAGCGAAGCTCAGAAAGAAGCCCAAGCCACACCCAATGTGGTCCCAGTTAAATTAGAAACATCCAAATAACTGGAAGCTGAGCCTTCCAGTCAGACATCAGTAGAGCCACCCAAGAAGAAACTTAAGGTGACACGACAATATATGATTGTTTCTTCTGAAATAGAATCAAATACTAAGATCAAGGAGGTTCCCAAGGGGAAAGGAATTTTTGCTAGAGTGGTAGGGAAAAGAAAGAAGAACCAAAGGCTAAAGTTGTCAAGGAGACTCCTCAGAGGCCAAAGATCATCATTATACATAAGAGAAAATCCCAGTCAAATGAGCAAGCTAAAATGGAATCTAAATAGAAAACCGGTAAGGAAAAGATGAATGCACAAGATTTGATTAAACATATTGTAAATGATGGTAATTTAGATAACATTTCTTCATTCTTTGATGATTTTGGTGAAGAGGACAAGAAGCAAATAGAATAGGATATTATTTTGTATCTTGATTCATTTAGTAGGGCATTGATAGAATTAGAGAAGGTTTTGCCTAAGGAGTTATTTGATATATTAGAGGTCAAAAAGCTGCACACTCAGTCTCTGGATAGACGAATCAGGGAAACCAAATTGGTCAACCTTTGTCCTTCTATAACTCGTCAAGAAATGGATGATTTAATCAATAAAAATCAGATCATTATAATTCAATCCCCAATTCAGAGTTAACAATCTCATGTTTGAAAGACTTGAAGAAATCAAAAAGGAGACAATTGATATTTGGGTGAGAGTTCTTTTGGGTCTTGGCTATGAGTTAAGTTCCAATTTTGTACAATCACAAAACATTCAGCTACCTAAGGATATGAAATGGGCAGATAAACCAACTGTAAGTACTAAGAAACTAGATACCACTGTACCAATTACTAAGTCCCATTTTGAAACAGAGGATATCCCAACAGATAATGTACAGATTATAGAGGATGCAGAGGCAGATATAAATAAGGATATAGGTGTAGAGGATTCTAAAGTTTTGGGTGAGGCACCTAGTGGTGAAGCCATTGGTGCATAAGAGCTAAAGGATACAAAGTTTATCTCTCTGACTGATAAGGGTAAGAAAACTGTGGTGGATCTCTCCTCTAGCTTGGCAATTAACACTTCTACCATAGCTAAAGGGAATTTACCATAACTTTCCATTAGTTTTGACAAACCATACCATATGATATCACCAGCAGAGAAGATTTTGGCAACGACATCTCTTCAGGCATAGGCTACTCAAGAATTGGCTCAGGTAGAGTGAAAGGACAGGAAACTAATTGAGCATAATTTTAAAGTTTTGAACCAGTTAGTCCAAGAATTTCAAGCTCTTGATGGTGCAAGATCTTTGGGTAAATTAGAGGAAATCATTGATTTTATCCCTAAGCAATATGATTCTTTACAAAAGATTTCACTAAAAGAGGCTAAAGAAAGTTTTATTATGGCCCGAAAGTTATTTTTGGAAATGATTGATATGGGTAAGGAGAAACTTCAGACTCGTTTGCAGTCCATTGATGCATCCTTGGCTGAAGGAGGTAATGTTTATAAGACTTGTTTATATTTTGATAAGCTAACTGGCTCCATAGACAAGCAATTGTCTGGCTATAGGAAACACTTAATTCAAATTTCTAACTCCTATAACCCGACAGTCAATTTGACAAACTATTTAGATGGCCCAATTTTGACGGTTATGGATCAAATTTTTGAATTGGAGAATGATAGGGACATGATAATAAGGAAATCAAATGAGCTTCGAAATCTAATTGGTCCGCGACTTGATAATATGCTATTTCATAAAATAGAGTGTATTGCTAACTTGCAGAAGGAGGATCCCACTACTTCAGAAGAAATTGAATATCATGCCAGCATCTTGAATGGACTCATCTCCATTATTTAATCTCTTAAGAATGGTTGGGATACTTACTTTTCATTTTTGAAGAATATATATGTAGATATTTTGAAGTTTGTATAGAACCGGCTCATGTCTATAACTGTACAGATTTCTTTGTGGGCACCCTACTTTTCCATTGATGTCAAAGGGGGAGGAATAAGTGAAAAATATATATATTTATCAGGGGGAGCATCGAATGTATATAGAAGTCACATGTACAGATTAGCAGATTTAGATTCAGTGGCAATTTCATGGATGGTATCATTTTTCACACAAGTGTTGCCATCAATACCAAAGGGGGAGATTGTTGGAAATAGAAATTCATCCAGTAAGGTTCATGACATTATGGGTTGTTATTGATGGCAACTCATCATCTCAGGGTAAATGGTTTCATATTTTGGTTAACTGGCATACATTGCACTTAACTAGTATTGGTATTCACATTTCGTTACACCGACATTCACTTCATACCCGGCTAAGTCCTGATCTTGGTAACATGTTCAGATCCCGGTAATGGATAGGACCCAGCTAAGGAAATATTTTGGTCCCAATTATGTCTTCATGGATTTTTGTGGTAACGTGTGATGGCCGACTGTTGGTATATGTGCAGAGTTTGATGACATGATGATATTATATGTTTTCATTGATGTCAATATGCTGAAGGATGAACCGGTATATTGAAGAAAGCAAACTGGCAAGAGAACCGCTATGATGGTATGAAATGAACCGGTATGTTGATGTGAACCGGTATAAGTGAAAAGGTGAACCTGTATGTTGGAATATGAACTAGTATATGCAAAGTTTGTATTAGGGTCTCATTTGATATGACTACTGGTTGGTAGTCTCAGCTTCAGAGTTTCTAGTTGATGCATTTCAAGTCCGTGTGATTCAACTAACAAAATCTTGTGATGAGTTAGTATTGAAATGAAGATCATATCATGTTGCCACATCAACCTTGTATGCATGAAGGATTTCCTTGAGGATCTTGCATGAAGAAGATTGATTCTATCTGCCTCAGGAATGTGTGAAGTCTTAGTAAATGATGAAGAATGCATGATGGGTTATCAGCTTCCAGAAGCGGTGAAGAATGGACGATGGAGAACGTCTTGAGATTTGTTCAAGATTGTTTTACTCTATGCAATGTGATTAAGTAGTTAGGATTGGACCGATTGTATTGATAACCTAGATGCTTAAGGTTTTAGGTTTTGGCTACCGACCTAATTGTTGCCTATAAGATCGATGATGATTTGCATTATGAAGTTGTTGGCAAATGTTATTTGTGTATCCAAGTGAAGAGATACTTGATTCTTGCAAGACCAGTGGAGTGAGTAAAGATTTCTAGAGTGTGATTGCAGATGTAAAGGAACTAAAGTGGATCTGCCTTTGCATTAAGTGTTGTTATCAGATTAGTGTATTACCTGTTGACTTCTAACCATTTCAACAATTGGAAAATCCCTTTATCGGGTAGCTTTAACAGGCTTATTGTAAATCCTTTAATAGGGTGACTCAAAATCATTGAGCTCTTCAAATCCTCTTGCGAGTTAACCTTTAACAGGGTTCTAACCTTTAACCGGGTATTTAGCCATCCCTTAACCGGGTGATCCCTAGCAGGATTGATTCCTAGCAAAACCTATTGTAAAGTCCTTAACCAGACTAGGCTCCTAACAGAGCGGACTTCAAAAGAGTTCAAGAACAACTTGTGGGTATTCATCCCCATCGTGGTTTTTCCTAGTTGGGTTTCTAGGTGAAAAATCAGTGTGTTATGTGTGATGCTTTTTCATGTGATGCTTTAGTGTTTTTTGTGAAGTGGTAATGCATACTGATCCAGTGGTCATTATATTTCTATTACTTGTTTAAGCATATGGGTGAAGTGGAAATGCGATAGTAGGTTTTGTGAAGATCTAAATGTTACTAGTTTATGTCTTTCATAGTCTCACTGTGTTTTACTAGTAGTGTTCTGATTTAGATTGGTGATGCTATTTACCAGTTAGTGCAGTCTTTGCAGTTTAAGTTGTTAGAGAAATTTTTTGCCTATACTGATTCACCCCCCCTCTTAGTATCTATTGAGCATTTATTGTTCATCATTATTCATCAATTGGTATTAGAGCATCCTCCAGGTCCTCTATGTTATAAGCTTAATTGCTTGAGGAAAAGATCCTATTCTAATGATGAAGAGGGAAGGTCCTAAGTTCAATAGAGATAACTTAAAGATATGGAAGGATAGAATGAAGATATACATTAAAAGCATGGGTGCTCAACACTAGAACTATGTTGAGAATACTTATGTTGTCCCTACCGGTACTCTCATCGATGATCAAAGAATAGAAATTTGGGAGAATGGGCAAGTCATGGAAGCTCTTATCAGCAGTCTATCTGATGTTGAGTTTATAGATGTTCAGGAAAAAGACAATCCCAAAGATGTATGGGATACTCTGGAGACTATCTATGGTGGTGATGAGCATGTGAAGCAAGCTAAGGAAGAAAGCCTTAGAGGAAAGTTTGAAGACATGTGGATGATTGAAGGAGAGACCATTCAACAATATGGGATAAGGATTGAAACTGTTGTTGGAGACATCAAGAGTGTAGGAGGTACAATGGATGATTCCACCGTTGTTAGCAAAGTTTTGAGAACCTTATTACTAGTCTATGCAATAATGGTTGCCGCTATTTAGGAGTTGAGATCTATTGACAAGACAAAGGTATCCCTTGATTCTATCATTGCTAAGTTGACCGCATATAAGCTAAACAGTTTTGATGGCAGTGTTCAGAAGACTGATTCAACCTTTAGAGCATTTGCTACACTATCTAGAAAGGAAAAAGAAGTTGGTACTAGCTGTCAACCTAGACAAAGCAAAGATATAGATGATGAGGAGATCCTAATGGAATTTGAAGCTCTTCTTGCCAAGAGACTTCCTAAGGGAACTAGAAAATACAGAGGTAAGCTCCCTTTGAAATTCTTTTCTTGCAATAGGATAGGACACATTGTTGTCAACTATCCTAATAGTGATAATAAGGACAAACCAGAGAAGTTCAAAAAGTTCAGAGGAGGAAATAGGAGAAACTGTCTTGTTGCAATTGATGAAGGTGTCACTGATGATGAATCAGAAGATGAAGAAAGCAAAGACATAGTGTTTGTAGCCATTAAGGAAGATGTGTCAGACAAGAAGGCTCTTGTCTCCTGCTTTGATAATTCTAATGAGTGGATTATTGACAGTGGTTGTTCTCACCACATGACTAGTGACTGGAGAAAGTTTTTATCAGTGGAAGAGTATGATGGAGGTGTAGTCCGATTTGGTAATGATGCGCCATGTATGATAAAAGGAAAAGGGTCCATCTCTCTAAATGGAAAAAGCAATGTTGATAATGTGTATTGGGTAGAAGGTCTCAGGCATAACCTTTTGAGTGTTGCTCAACTAAATGATAAAGGACTCACTCTGAAATTCAAACATGGAGTATGCAAAATAGAAGGAAAGAGTGGTGAACTGATGGCCACCAGTATGTAGACCAAAGGTAACTTATTTCAGTTAAATACAAATATCAGTCAATGTCTAATGGCTAAATTTGATGATGGTTGGATATGGCATAGGAGACTGTGCCATGTAAATTTTGATAATATTGTGAAGGCTAGTAAGATCAAGGTAGTTAGAGGATTGTCTATGCTAAACAAACTTGAGAATCCTTTGTGTAGAGAATGTCAACTAGGGAAAATGTCTTCCTCAACCTTCAAAGGTAAATCTTTCACATGAGATAATTTACTTGATCTTGTGCATATTGATTTGTGTGGTCCTATGAAAACTAGGACTATTTGGGGAGATAGGTACTTTATGATTCTTACTGATGATTGCTCAAGAATGATGTGGGTCACATTCTTGAAAGACAAGTCTGAAGCTTATGGAAAGTTCAAAGCCTTCAGAGCACTAGTTGAAAAGGAAAGCAGTAAGAGGATAAAATGCCTTAGAACCGATCAAGGAGGTGAGTTTACCTCTGGAGAATTAAATAAGTACTATGAAGAGAATGGCATCAAGAGGCAATTTTTTGCCCCCCAGACTCCATAACAGAATGGCCTAGCAAAAAGGAACAACCAAACTATAGTTGAAGCAGCCAGAACAATGCTGATTCAAGGGAAGGTTGCTCACACCTTTTGGAGAAAAGCGGTGAGCACTGCAGTCTACACTATGAACCAGGTACTCATCAAGAAAGGTAAGGATAAAAATCTTTATGAGTATTGGACTGGTAAGACTCCTATAGTAAGATACTTTAGAGTGTTTGGTAGCAACTGTTATATCAAGAGGAGTGAATTCCAGAGCAAGTTTGATGCAAAATGTGATGAGGGAATATTCCTAAGGTATTCCACCAAGAGAAAATCTCTCAAGTGTTTTAACAATAGGACTTAGAGAATTGTTGAAAGTATCAATGTTAGAATTGATGAAACCTCTGAGAAACCTGAGGAAACCGGCAGTGAGCAAGTAGTAGATGAACTAGTTGTAACCTTCTGGGAACCGATTGCAAAACAACCAAGTACAAGTAACAGTGCTTCTACACTAGTAGTTGCTAATGTAGATGAAGATGAAGATGAAGATGAAGATGAGGATGAAGAATAAAAACAAGAGGAATTAGCCAAGACCATTTCTAGGTATCTAAAGTTGCATCATGATCCAAAGTAGATCATAGGAGATAAGGATGCAAGAATTCTTACAAGAAGAAAGGTCAGAGAAAATTCTTGCATGATCTTTGAATTTGAGCCCAAAACATTTAAAGCAGCACATAAAGATGAATACTGGATTAAGACTATGGAAGAGGATCTTGACTAGATAGAAAAGAATGGTACATGGTCTTTGGTACCAGACCGGAGCATAAAAATGTTATTAGCACCAAATGGGTTTTTAGAAACAAGCTGAATGAAGATGGGACAGTGGTAAGAAACAAAGCAAGATTGGTATGTAAGGGATATGCTCAACAAGAAGGAGAAGACTATGGAGAAACCTTTTCTCTAGTAGCTAGATTGGAAGGAGTTCGAATGCTACTTGCATATGCATCCTTCAAGAGATTCAAAGTGTATCAGATGGATGTGAAATCTGCATTCCTGAATGGAATACTTGAAGAAGAATTGTATATAGAGCAACCAGATGGGTTTTCCATATCAGAAGAAGGTGATATGGTGTGTAGGCTACACAAAGCCTTGTATGGATTGAAGCAAGCACCTAGAGCATGATATGAATGTTTGTACTCACATCTTGTGAAGATTGGATTTGAAAGAACAAGTGAAGATAGCAATATCTATCTGAAATCAGAAGGAGACCAGATTCTGATCTGTGAAGTGTTTGTTGATTACATAATTTTTGGTGGAGATGACAAGATGAGTCATGCATTTGTAGATGAAATGAAGAAGGAATTTGAAATGTCACTAATCAGAGAGATTAAGTTCTTCATTGGACTACAGATTCAACAAATGAAAGATGGAATCTTTATCACTCAGTCCAAGTATGTCAAAGAGGTGTTGAAGACCTTTGGCATGGAAGACAGTAAACCGGTTGGTACACCAATGATGACCAGTTGTAAATTGTCAAAAGAAGATGACTCAGCATTGGTGAATGAGAAAGATTAGTGGTCAATGATTGCTAAGTTGCACTATGTAGTACACAATAGACCAAACATAGCACATGCAGTGGGCATTGGTGCATGTTTTCAAAAAAGTCCAAGAGAGTCCCACTTGGTAGCAATCAAGCGGATTCTTAAATATCTGGAGGGAACTATAGATTATGGATTGTGGTATCCATAGAGTAATGATTTCAATCTCAAAGTGTTTACAGATGCCAATTGGGTTGGTAATGTGGATGACTGGAAGAGAACAACCGGTGGTGCATTATTTCTTGGTGGTAGACTAGTCTAATAGATGAGTAAGAAGTAGAGTTGTATCTCTTAGTCTACAGCAGAAGCAGAATATATAGTAGCATTTATGAACTACACTCAGACAATTTGGATGAAGCATGTATTAAGTGGTTTCAAAGTCCATGTATCTGAACCAGTGAGTATATTTTGTGACAACACAAGTGCAATTAATATTTCCAAGAATCCGGCATTGCATGCTAGAACAAAGCACTTTGAGCTGAAGTATCATTTCTTGAGGGAGAAAGTTCAGAACACAGAGGTTGTATTGGAACATGTTTCTAGTAAGGAGCAGTTAGTAAATATATTCACCAAGCCTCTATCGAAGGCTACATTTAACTATTTAAGAGGTGAATTAGGGGTGTTGCCCCTCCAGGAGGTGAACTAAAGGTATGTACTCCACATTAGTTAGGTATTGCATTGTCAAATCTTATTAGGATTGGTGTGTTGAAGGATGCTACTCCTCAGGGGGAGAAACATACTGGAACATGGATGTCTGTGCCTCCACTTTGGCATTGTTGTCAAAGGGGGAGAAGATGTGAAGCAGGGAAGATATTTGTAGTATTGGGTACACATAATAAGGAAGAGATTAGGGAGAAGATGTGAAGCAGAGAGATATCTTTGTATATTGCCATCAATGCCAAAGGGGGAGATTGTTGGCATATGTGCATAGTTTGATGACATGATGATATTGTATGTTGTCATTGATGTCAATATGTTGAAGTATGAACTGATATATTGAAGAAAGAAAACTAGCAAGAGAACTGATATGATGGTATGAAGTGAACCGGTATGTTGATGTGAACCAATATAAGTGAAAAGGTGAACCGGTATGTTAAAATATGAATCGATATATGCAAAGTTTGTATCGGGGTCTCATTTGATATCACTACCGGTTGGTAGTCTCAGCTTCAGGGTTTCTGGTTGATGCATTTCAAGTCTGTGTGATTTGACTGATGACATCCTCTGATGAGTTAGCATTGAAATGTAGATCAGATTGTGTTGCCATGTCAGCCTTATGCGCACAAAGGATTTCCTTAAGGATCTTACATGCAGAAGGTTGATTCTATCTACCTCAGGAATATGCAAAGTCTCAATAAATGGTGAAGAATGGACGATGGACAACATCTTGAGATTCATTCAAGATTGTTTTACTCTATGCAATGTGATTAAACGGTCAGGATTGGACCGACTATATTGATAACCTAGATGCTTAGGGTTCTAGGTTTTGGCTACCGACCTAATTGTTGCCTATAAGGTCGATGATGATTTGCATTGTAAAGTTGTTGGAAAATGTTATGTGTGTTAAGATCTACAGAGTGTGATTGTAGATGTAAAGGAACTAAAGTGGATCTACCTTGGAATTAAGTGTTGTTATCAAATCAATGTATTACCTGTTGACTTCTAACCATTTCGGCAATTGGAAAATCCTTTTACCGGGTAGCTTTAACAAGCTTATTGTAAATCCTTTAACAAGGTGACTCAAAATCATTGAGTTCTTCAAATCCTCTTGCGAGGTAACCTTTAACAGGGTTCTAACCTTTAACCGGGTATTTAGCCATCCCTTAACCAGGTGATCCCTAGCAAGATCAGTTCCTAGCAGAACCTGTTATAAAGTCCTTAACTGGACTAGGCTCCTAACAAAGCGGACTTCAGAAGAGTTCAAGAATAACTTGTGGGTATTCATCCCCACCGTGGTTTTTCCTAGTTGGTTTTCCAAGTGAAAAATCAGTGTGTTATGTGTGATGATTTTTCATTTGATGCTTTACTATTTTCTGTCAAGTGGTAATGCATGCTGATCCAGTGGTCATTATATTTCTAATTTATTACTTGTTTAAGCATATGGGTGAAGTGGAAATGAGATAGTAGGTTTTGTGAAGATCTAAATGTTACTAGTTTATGTCTTTCATAGTCTCACTGTGTTTTACCAGTAGTATTCTAATTTAGATCGGTGATGTTGTTTACCAGTTAGTGTAGTCTTTGCAGTTAAGTTGTTAGAGAAAGTTTTTGCCTATACTGATTCACCCCCCCCTCTCAGTATCTATTGAGCATTTACTATTCATCATTATTCATCACAAACATGGTCATTGGATTTATGTTTAATTTTCATTATGTTCCATTAGCTGACTTGTTTATATTTCTTGTTGAAGCTGACATGGTTAAGTTAGATGAATATTTAAGAAGATCACCTCAGTGATAAATCATATATGTGGGATGGTATGTGTGCTTTTGATTGTGAATATTTCAGTGAGTTTTGGTATGTGATTGGAAGCGACTATGTGTAGTTTCACGTGCACAACCTAACTAGTATCATAATAGAGTATTAATGAACCAAAATACATAGGAGGTTATCAGAGAATTCACTGGAACTTTTTGAGCATGGTCAGAAGCTACTTATAAGTTCATTTTCATTTGTAAATACTTTTAAGTGTTTTGTAAGTCAGTGAGACTTCCTATAATGTTTGTTTGAGTAGTGAGCTCTAGGCGGTTGGCCTTTCTACATGTGTAGGCCCTTTTATGTAATATTTGTATACCTTAATCAAGTATATAGATATTGTGGGTATCATCCCCATCGGGGTTTTTCCCTTTGCATGATTTTCCACGTATAAATGTTGGTGTTATGGTGTTTCCTTTCATTGTGTTATTTTGTATATGCATTCTAATTTTATTTACTATTAACTGGCTAATAAGGAATAAGTTCAAAACTAACATTACCAGTAGAACATTGCTTCACCCCGCCCTCTCAATGTTCTTGGATTCAAATAATTAATAACTTTTGCTCATCTTGAATCAATTCTATTTGATAGGGCTTAGGGTGCTTCAATCTTTCCAAATTCAACTTAGTCACCATTTCTTTCAAAATGAGTTTATCAGTACTACCACTATCAATTATAACTTTATAACACTTATCAGCTTCTTTGAATCTTGTCTTCAAAAAATTATTTCTCTGCAAGGGCTCTTTCTCTCCTCTAGTATGATATAATGCTCTCTACATCATCAACAACTCTACATCCTCTAGTAAGTTACCTAATTCAGTAGGTTCTTCTTCTACCGAGGCTACTCTTCCATGGTTCTCTATATTCTTGCATTAAAATACATGATGTCCTTCTCTTCCGCATTTAAAGTAGGTTTCTGTACACTCTTTTCTTGTCTTTTTTCTTCCTTTCCATAACCCTCATTCTGGTAAGCTTCATTTTCTTTCTTTTGGTAAAATCTATATCATCTCTCCAGTATAAACTAACATCTTAGATAACTTCCTTGTCTTTATTCTAATCTATACAGGTTCCTCGACGTCCAATATAGGATCTTCCTCCCTGAAATCTTTCGCCTCTATCTCATTGCTTATGTTCATATCTTTTATTCAACTTCTCTTCTACCTTCAAGTTATATTGATAAGCCACTTTAACACTCTGCAACTTGATCAAATTGAGTACATCTTGTATTGACATCTACAATCATTCAAATATCAAGAAACTAGTTCAACCTCTTCATCAATGTGTATGGATTTGATGTTTAGATTGTGGAATGCTTTGGTATACTCCTTGACACTAGTTTTCTTTTACTTTAGGTTTTGCAACTTTCAAAATAAATTCACTTGATAATCGGCAGGCAAGAACATCAATTTAAACTTATTAACCATCTACTCCCATGATTTGATCATTTTTTACCTCTTCTCTATCAGTCTACCAGAAAATGTTCCAACCAAAGAGATGTTGTCATTGAAGTTATCATTGATGTCAACATGTATGTCTGCATGGCTAAGTTGATGAAGTTACAAAGAGACATACTAAACACCCACTGGATGAAGATGTAATAGGCATGTAGAGTTGATTGATGTCAACAGTTGAGATGATACAATGGACAAAGATGCAGATGATATAGTGGACAAAGATAGAGAAATGATAAGTGTCGCAAAGAGCAAGTACAGTTGGACAGAATGGTAGCCTCACTCCCACTCGTCAGATATGTAGAGACATGTAGGCATTAGGTTGGCAAAGTATAGAGATGTAGCATTATGTGTCCCATAGGAAGATAAAATTAGCTGATATGGTGTTGCATCAGGTGATTTAAGGACTAAGGCCATGGTGTGATAATTGCATGAAGCAAACAAAGTTGTCCAAGAGCATATGTGTTGTTGTAGCATTATATAACATGACACGTCATATAACACGCCATGTTATGTGCCCAAGGAGATACATAAGGTAAGACTAGAATGTTCTAAGAGGAAAAGTAATTGGATGAAGTAGACAAAGGGAAATGCAGTGGTGAAGGCATCAAGCAAACTAGTTTGAATCGGGAAAGGTGTAACTGCAGATGTCAATAACACAACACTGAGTTGTCAATAATACATAGGTTATCTCTATCACTATGACTAAAGGATTGTTGTGCACTATGATAGGAAGTGTCAATAACATGGTGGTTATGTGTCTGCAAGTGCCAATAACACATTGGTTATGTGACCAAGGTTGTCAATAACACGACTAGTTAGTCATACTGGTCTTGTGGTAGAGGATGTCAATTACACATAGGTTATACTACTCGACTTATCTTGCAGCATGTCATTTGCATGTAAGAAACCTTGTGGTATAACAATAAACAAAGTGACCAACAATGGTTGTCTAGGATAAGAAAGTCAAAGAGGTCAAAGCAGAGAGATGGTGGTGGCAAGAATGACTAACAAAAGTCACGCGAGATAAGAAACTAGAGGGAAAATTGTAGATTCCTTTATCTTGCACAAAGAAAGAGGCTACACAAGGTTCATGTGGGATAGCAAAGTAAAGTGAAGGATACAAAGAAAATTATTATCCCACGAGGGTTCAAAATAGTAAGAAAATTGGTGTGTGATAAGAGTATAAGGAAAAAGAAAGGTTTCCTTATCCCACGCATCTCTAGGGTTGTAGGATAACAAGTTGCTTGTCAAGGGAAGATAAGGATTATCATATGTAGGCTTATCCTATATGGGTAACTTGGAAATGCAGATGGTCTTGTGGGACAAGAAGATTGTGGCACTTGAGATGCAGAGATCCATCTGGTGGTCAACCAAGTTTGACCAAATGACCTAGATGATGATTAAGAAGACTTTTGATGCCATGAATGCTTGTCGATAGACTCCGAGGCATATAACATGAATATCATGCACAATATGAAGCTCAAAGGATATGAGCAGCTCGATAGGCCACATAAGCATTGACCAAGTTTGACCCAACAATGTGGTATGTATGAAGTGAATCAAAGGTCACCTATTGAAAAGATGAAAGGATATTTTACTGACAGAATTGAAGATTGTGACCGACTTTGCAGCCATGTCTGTAAGATGATAGACTCAGAAGTCCACATGGAAATTTGACCAAGTGATTTGGATATAAGAAGATGACTACATGCCAATAGGAAAAATTTTCTACATGGTGATTGACCGAGCATGACCAGATGTTTTGGATGCCAAAAATGGAGACATGTGGCTCCTAGGTGGTTGAGAATCAAATTCAATATGCAGAGGTTGGTACTTATAGAGATAGTGGATGATTTTAATGAGGTGGTTTTTTATTCAATCAGGGCAGGTTGACAGAGGATGGAGAATGCATTAATAGCCACCTCATTGTAGGTTGTTGGTGTGCGGCTCAAGATGATCAACATGCAAGAAATTAGATCTCACTAGATAGATGAAGATTACTCAAGTTAGTAATCAAGGTATAGAGTCGACCGAGAAGAGTGAAGAAGCATTTAATGTGATCATGTTCCAGAAGGATTTATTTAGCTTTTTGAGGCTCAAGGATATCTACCAGGCTAAAGATTGCTAAGTATAGAAATCTTGTATTTTGAAGAATGATTTGAACGCAATTGTTTTCTAGGAGAATAAATTTATGGCAGGTAGTTATCTATCTGAGCGATCCATACAGACAATCTTGATTGGTATATAGAAATGGTCTTTTAGAGGCCAAGGAGACTGGATTATGAATCTCTTTTTCGAGGGAAATCCTATAGGTATAGAGATGACAGAGAACAATGTACAGGTTATGAGGCATGATAGCTCAAGATGCTGAAGCTGAGTTGGCAGATGCAAGTAGGTGGATGTCGATCAAAATAATGAAGTACATTGAGTAACAAATGAGTTGCTGGAGGTGTGAGAAATGAGATCTCAGCAAGAATAGAGATTGTAGACAATAGAGAGAGAGCACATAGTGAGAAGAAGCAACCAAAAAGGGAACAGTCAAGGTAGAGAGGTAGAGAAGGAAGATTGAGTAGAGCAGAGACCAGCAACTAGAAAATGCAGAGTTGAGAAGAAGAATACAATGAGTTATATACACTGTAAAAGGAAGAGAAAGAGGATCGAGCCAAGAAGAAAGTATAGAGTATTGGCATTGTTTTTTCATTGATGTCAACCGGTATACCATAAAGTAGTACACATGGAACAGGAGAATAGTTGATATGGTGTTAGTGCTATCAACTAGTAGTGTCGACAGTGAAGCCACAGGTAACCATGTGGGATTAACTGGATTACATGTCAGTACTCAGAAGAAGGAACTGGTTTGTGAGTATGCATGTTGATGCTAAGCAAGCATGATAGAGATGTGACTGGTAATCTTTGTTGTAGTATGAACTAGTGAAGGGTCAATAGTGCAACCGGTATGCTAGTATGTTGTCAACTAGTGGGACTCCCACCGAGAAAGAGAAGGTTGACTGAGTGTGTGTTGTTTTAGTGAGAAAAGACGACATATGGAAATGTTACTGAGACATTTGTCAAGTTGAAAAGGTATCATATCCTCAAAGAAGTCACATTATTACTAGTAGGTGACATAGATCTTCCTCCATCGGTGTTTGGCAGTTGAAGTGAAGTTGCCTATTCCTCTCCCCCTAGTAAGTGGTAATACCTTGATAATCCCATAGTTTACTTGGCATACATCATTACTCTTTGGGATAAGACAGGGTAAGAAAAGGCAGGTGTTTCAATGCATATACCGGATGACTAATGTAGAAGATGAGGAAGCCTCCTAATGTTGAGATTAGAGATGTGCACCAAATCAACATGTGAAGACATGGTGTGCTACCAGGGTAGACAAAGGAAGAGTCAAGATGGTGAGTTTGCCTCCTTGGAAAACTAGTTGAGAAGAGAGCCAGTCAAATGAAGATAAGGCTATGTAGTTGCACACATGGTATTACCAGTATGCAGATGGAAGGTGGTGTTTCCATAGATACATAATAGTTGGAGATGGATGGCATGAAGATATCATACACATTGCCAGTATGAAGGTAGAAGCATGCCAATCGGTAAACAAGGTGGATACTAGCATATAGCCAAGTGAATAGAGAGACAAAAGTAAAGTGCCCTCAATCTACTGAAGATGCACATGGTGAGTCATCCTAGATAGTTGTTGAGGACTGGCATGGTTTATGACCGATCTGAAAAGATCCACTAGCACAAGGAAGGAGAAGGCAAGAAGGTTAATCAGTAAGGGAAGACATACTGGAGGATTAGAGAACCAGTAGGCAAAGAGGGACCGATGGTATGATGCACACACTGTTTGTGTGTAATTTGTCAGTGCCCAAGTCAAACCAACTTGGTGAGCTAAGGTGGATGCCAACAAAGATTCCACATAGAGTCAAGGTGGTGGGAATGCATGCAGCGGTAGATGGAGTGTGCACAAATGAGGTTGTTATAGAGTTGGTCGATATTAATTCTAGACCCCATAAATCATGGTAGGTGTTACAGAGGTGTGTAGCTCAAGGAAGGTCAAATAGAGGTAATCATTGGGATGCATCGATCGATGCAAAGTATCCAGGTGCAGAATGAGGTTGGTGATGCAATCTGTTGAACCATTTATGGTGATTGATCTTGTGCCTTGCAAACGAATTGTTTGTGTTTGCAAAATTTAGCAAATGTGCCTTGGAAGGAAAAAGATATGGTAGGTGATGCCTAATTTCTTGTAGGTTGTTCATCCTCATGCAGAATGAGATTTGATTGGATCTGATTGACCTCATGTTTAGTGGAAGAAACCCTTGCATGCCAAGACTTTGAAGCTGCATTTTGGTGGGAAAGCTCAGTAATAAGAATGAAGATAGAAGACCATATTTGGTGATGTTGGTTGGTGAAAGAGAGTGATCTTGAGAAGAAAAGAGAATATATAAGACTGAGAAGAGTCAAGAAAGCTAGCATCTAAAGAAAAGAGCTAGCAAGGAAGGTTAAACTGGTGAGAGGGTTTAACAATCGCTCAACTATAAAGATTAGACAAACCAGCAAACTGCAAAGTGAGTTCCAGAGGTGAAAACCAGTAGTATTCAAGCCAACTAGAAGGTAGTGAAGTGTGAAGTAGTTGCATGTGTGTATGGGAGAGAAGATCTGATAGCTAGTGAGTAGAGAAAGGATAAACTTATGAGTGAAGTAACCGGCAACAGGTGTATGTTCTAACTGATCATCCAATGGGTAGAGTTAGAACTGGTGTGTCAACAACATCAAGTGAAGGTGAGCAGAGAGATTGAGAGAGAGATAGAAGGAAGAGTATAATTCAACCGGTGAGGGAGAGGAGGTGAGAAACTGACAGGGTAAAGTGTATGTTGTGGTTACGAGATTCAATTGTAATTAGACTATTACTTTTGTAATTGATTATGTACATGATAGATCACTGAGTTGGATGTCGGTGTAGGGGTTGGTGCTCCTTGGGTTGGTGCCCTAAAGTAGGAGTAGTACTCCTTGGGTTGGTTCCCTAAATGTTATAACTAAAGGTTTTCATTGTGAGGCTCGATTGGAGTAGTAGACTCCAACAACACTTCTCACCGAGGTTTTTCCCATATTGAGTTTTCCTCGTATATACCAGTGTCAAGTGATGTGCCTTTGTGTGAATGCATTGTGAAGTCTTGCTTTACCTCACTAGTAGGTTTACTTGTGTATTTTTTACTAATCATTACTCTCTCTTAGTATGAAAAGGTTTAAGAGTTTTAGAAACCACTAATTCACCCCCCTCATAGTAGTACATTGTGATCAACAATTGGTATCAGAGCCTAGGTTCTCGGTTGATAAGATTTCTCCAGCTTGGGTAGATTCTAGTATTTGAACACAATGGTTTGTTTAGTGTCACCCCCTACTCTAGTGTTTGATGGTTTAAAATTTTCTGTTTAGAGTTGTAGGATGGAATTCTACCTATCCTCCCTTGGGTTTGATGTATGGATGTCAGTAGTAAATAGATGCCCTAGTAAAGTCAGTCCTCCCACCAATCCTGAAGAAGAAAGGAGAAATAAATGTAATGATGAAGCTATGGAGGCCATACTCAATGGGTTATCTAGTGATGTCTCCTCATAGATGGATAGATGCAGATCTACTAAATTCCTATGGGATAGATTGAAGAAACTTTATGGAAATGAACCTTACATTGTAGAACTGGTTTGTGGAAACAAGAAAAGAAATGAAGTACACGTGTCTATAGATGATGAAGGTAGATCTATTAGCAACACTAGAAATGATGAAGAGTAAAATCACCTCTTTTTGGCTCAAGAATCAGAAGATCAGAGGCACACATCAGAGAGTAATCATGCAGATGACTCTTACCAAAAAGATGTGTTTGGGAGTGATGATGAAGATGAAGATGAAGTTGATCTTGAATGTGAGCTGGTAAGTGAACTACAAGAGCTTCAAAATGTTAGAAATGAATTTAAGAGGAACAAAGATTCAGTTCATGAAGAATGCAGTCGGTTGAGAATATGCCTTGAATAATTAAATAATAATAATATATGTATATTGACATCTCAACTAGAAGGGGGAAAAGGATTGACTAGTGAATTGAAATGTTTCTTTGATGCTAAGGAGAGAAGATGTGAGGAACTCCAACTAGAAGTGGAGAAAAAGGACAAAGAATGTCTGGACCTAAAAGGAGAAATGGAGAACATTAGGAATGACCTTGAGAAATATCAAAATAAGCTAAAGGTAAGGATCTAGTATGTTGGCAGCACTGAGGCCTTGGACAAGATGTTGACTAAACAAAAACACACCAAGGATACTAGAGGATTAGGATATGCTACTGGTGAATGCTCCACAAGAGAGGATGTCTCTCACAAGGACATTAAATGTGTCTCCTCTAATGAAGATAACAAGGGTCATACTTTCACAGTCCTAAGCGCACCAAGAAAGAAGGTTGACCTAGCTACAATCGGAGAGGACTTAAGCCTAAAAATGAAGATCGGTACAATAAGAAGAAATAATGCAGATCCTAAAGGAAAAACAAAGTTGAGAGAAGATAGGTACATCAAAAATAAGAATGCAAGAAGGCAGCCTAAGAGATTCCCCACCGGTGGAAGAAAAAGAGATGCAACACCCCAGAGAAGTAGAAGTGGAGAAGCCAAATCGGTTAGATCACCTTATGTTTGGCAGAATCAATTTGTAAGTAATAAGTCTCCATTATTCTATTATTATTTTGCTTGTAAAATATATGGCCATAGGGTAGAGGAATGCAAAATGATGTCTAGAAATAGAAAATGTATTCTTCCTAGGAATAGCAAGCTAGTTTGCAAGAGATGCAATGCATATGGGCATAAGATAGCAAAATGTAAAAACATGCATATGCTTACTTCCAATTATGCCAACAAGAATCTAGTTGCTTCTCCTAGAAATGTAAATTATGTATGTTACAACTTGTTGGGTGAATATTTTGTCACCAGTGTACTAATGATAAAACATAAAATTCACACAACACTATGCTAAGAAATTAATCTCTCGTCTCATCAAGGGGAGGTTCCCTATGAAATTTCTCCTCTAATTAACAAGAAATTAAATTGGTGGGTTGGCATTGGGCATATAACTCTCTTTTTTCAAAGTTTATGTATTCTCCCTTCGCCTAGTTACAATTTCTCTACCTCTTCAAATATTCAAAGAAAAGAACTATTAATCTAATAAACTATACTAAGAGTTACTTTTAAGCAGCACAAAGTCTCCTTTATGGTAACATTGATTTACACTGATCATTACAAATTAAACAAGTAGAAACTTAGCTTAAAGCTCAAAGTCTTTAAGTGTAAATTTCTAATCAATTAAACTACTAATAACCACAGCAATACAAAGCTTACTACAAGTTACTTCCTTTATCAGCAGATTTCTCAAGCATGCTAAGAGCACAAAGTCTATTGGCAAGATTTGAGAGCTCTTTAACCATGTAGCAATATCTTAAGATCAAATATGTAAAGATAATATGTAGTCAATGGACATAGGAACATTAAATAATATAAACAAATTTATTGATATAACACAAAGTTTGCAATCAACAAAACCATTTTCTTTATTTGTTTGATTGAATTCTCATCACAAAAGCTCAAAGTCTAAATTGGGATAAAAATCCAGCAGAGTTTTGCTAAGCATGAAAAAGATAAAATATTTACAAAAAGGTCCTCCTTATATAGGAAAAGAAGTTGAGAAAAAAGTGGGCACAATTGACTAATTCAACTGCACAATCCCACTTGACTACAACTTTAGCATAAAGAAAATATGTAGCTACGAGAAAACTTGCAGCATCTAACAATGCAACTACATGAAAAGAAAGTGTCAAGAATGGGACACTTAAATCATCTTTCTCCTCATTGGATTTCTAAAGTTCTTCAAACAAAGCTAAAGCAACTTGCATCTTAGCTTTGTCTAGCACCATATCAACAATCTCATTAGCGCATCTTCTTTTCTCTACTGATTTGCTCAGAGAGGGCTCAGATATTTCAACATGAATCATTAGTGTTTTGAAAATGATCACCATCAGACAAGCAAATTTCATCAATCGGAACAAAAAACAGGAGTTAGAAATGACTTAGGAGATAGAATGGGAAAAACTTGCAGGTTTGACTTTAAAGTCCGAACTGGAAGTTCAAACAACATCATATGCAAATTGGACTTTAAAGTCCAATATGCAAGAAGGGAAAAACTTAACTTGCAGGTCGGGAAAAATTCCCCGACCTACACATAGGCAAACTTGTAGGTCGGGAAAAATTCCTTGACCTGCACATAGGCAAACTTGCAGGTCGGGAAAAATTCCCCGACATGCATATGAATCGGTAGGTCAAGAAAAATTCCTCGACATGCATATGAATTGGTAGGTTGGGAAAAATTCCCCGACTTGCATATGAGTTGGCAGGTCAGAAAAAATTTCCCGACATGCATATGAATTGGCAGGTCAAAAAAAATTCCCTGACATGCATATGAATTGCAGGTCGGGAAAAATTCCCCAACATGCATATGAATTGGTAGGTCAGAAAAAATTCCCTGACATGTATATGAATTGCAGGTTGGGAAAAATTCCCCGACATGCATATGAATCGGCAGGTCAGGAAAAATTCCCCGACATGTATATGAATTGGCAAGTCAGAAAAAATTCCCCGACATGCATATGAATCAGCAGGTCAGGAAAAATTCCCTGACCTGCATTACTTGGCAGACCAAAACGGCACTTCAGGTTTTAAAACCCAACATGCAGGAAAACATAAGAAACACTGCATTTCGGGTTTTAAAGCCCGAAGTGTAGATAAAAGATAAAATAAAAGATGAAGGCAAAACCATGAAAATGAAAAAAATGAAGATGCAAATAGACACAACTTACAAAGGAAGTCGGTCGACCTTGGAGGACATAGGTTACAAAATGGACATGTTTCGTAGGGGTTGTACCATGATTTTAGTCACACTGAAATCGAGGACAACACAACTACAATGGATTTGGCCATAAAAGTCATAAATGAAGGAAGAACTCTCATTCCTATGGTAAGCGGTGGAATGGTCCTAATCAACACAGAGGAAGTTACAAGGCATATGAGCAACAAAGGATTGCATGGAACAAAAGAGGAAATACTCTTGCATGTTCAAGAAATACATGGAGACCAGTAGCTAGTCACAATGGCAAGAACAAAAGAAGAGACTTAAACCGATTTGAAAGAAGGTCCTCAAGGCAACTACTTGGTATGAATGTAGTTTGCTTCTACAATAATTCTTTTGATCATGCTATAGAATCTGATAGAGCAAGGGCCAATCAATAGAAGAAGGTAAGACCTACTCCCAGGACTAAAAATGGGAAGAAGAGTGAGACCAAGAAGGTTTGGAGGAAGAAAGAAGAGAACATGACCATGAACAAGTACTGTGCACTAAATGTATGGGTGATATCTCCTCAAGTTTAAAGGAGATGCAGATCCTTAGGGGGAGCTATATGTTGATCAGATCATTCATCCCCAAAAGGTTGATAATGACAAAGGAAAAGCCAATTTGATGTCGATGAGAAGGAAGAAGGTGAGATAGGTGTATGTGTGGTTGTTTCCTTGACTACACACTCATACTTGTGTCAATGTATAGTTTAAAGTGTAATCGGGATAAGACACAAGTGACACAAGAAGATAGAGGCTAATGGACAAGGTGACTCAGTGAAGATAGTGAATCGGTTGTGTAAAATGGTGTGTGAAGTATGTTATCGATATGGATATTAATTTGTATAGTGGTACATGTGATTCAATGTGTCCCGGTTGTGTTGCAGTGGCTCTAGTGTCCTGGACAGATGAATCTATGTCTCTGATAATATTAGAAGTTGTCCTAAATGACAATGTGTGTTTGACCAGTAGCCAATCTCATGTGTATGAGACATCATGATGTCAACCTGTGTGAGAGTTGACATGGAGTCAATGTGACTTGGCATTGTGGTCGAGTATGTTTATGTCACAAAGATGGGATGGATGTCATGGAAGTGAAAGACCATCAACACTCATAGATGCTCACTTACACTAGTATATTTGCAGTTTGGGGTACCTGTTTAGGACCTAACAGAAAAATGAAGACCAGAGGGTTGTGATTTAGGGGGAGTTCGCAATCATATTTTATGATTGGTATCTGATACACTTGACATAGGAAGAGATCAAGTGTCATTGTTATTGCACCGTGGACTGGTATATAGGGAGATGTGAACAAAGATGTGAGTTACCTACATGGGGGGAGAATATATTAAATAGATTGGTGTCAACTCTCTGGTTCAAGTGCTGATAGTTGAGAGGTTGCAAAGCATAGTGGTAAAAAGGGAACAACCAACTAGTACAAAAAGGGAAGAGAGAGCTTGCTGTATACTAGTTGCTAAGACCCTTTTCCATTATTGTCAAAGGGGGAGAAAGGATCTATATTATACTGGATAATACATGTGTTGACATCAATGCCAAAGGGGGAGATTGTTTTCATTGTGTTGTCATTGATGTCAACTGGTATAGCATAAAGTAGGACAATCAGTATGGGAGAATAGTTGATATGTTGTTAGTGCTATCAATTGGTAGTATGGACACTGAAGCCACTAGGTAAGCATGTGGGAGTAACTGATTTACATGTCAGTACTGGGAAGAAGGAACCGGTTTGTGAGTATGCATGCTGATGTTAAGAAAGAAGGATAGAGATGTTGTTGGCATATGGACACTCCAATGAGACATTGTGTGTGATTGAAGGTTTTGTCATTGATGGCAACATTGCAATCCTATGGCACCGGCAAGACACTATAACGAAAAAGCATAACACAGGCAACCTTGCAATCCTATGGCACCAGCAAGACATTATACCGACAAAGCATTACACAGGAAACCTTGCAATCCTATGGCACCGGCAAGACACTATACCGGCAAAGCATTACATAGGCAATCTTGCAATCCTATGGCACCGGCAAGACATTCTACCGGCAAAACATTATTCAAGCAAGATAGTGCATTGGCATCAGCAAGATCACTCTACATTGGTATAGAAGAAAAGATGTATACCGACACAGAGGTCGATAGGATTTTTGATATGTAATATTTTGTTTATTATTGTAAGCCAACTTGGCAAATTGTAAAATGACTCTTGTATATAAAAGAGATCATTGTAGACATTTGTAGGATATGGATAGGAAGCATAAAGAAAATTATTAGGCAGACCTAATGTGCGAATTATAGGTCAAGGGTATATGTAAAGAACAGAGCAAGAACCGGTACTGAATCTAGTATTGAAGATGCTATTGTAAAGCAATACAGATCATTGGATTTGCATAATCCTCATTGTAAGTCAGTTTGACTTCTTATTGAGCAGTGTGCTCTAGGCAGTTGGCCTTCCTACATGTGCAGGCCCCTATTGTAAGTAATATTCTCTTATTGGCCAGTAAGTGAATATTGTGGGTGCCAAATCCCACCGAGGTTTTTCCCACACGGGGTTTCCTCGTTAAACATCTTGTGTTATGGTGTTCTTTTCATGTGGATGTTTTTGATTCTATTAATTACATTAATTCTTGCATACCAGTATACTATTACTTTATGTTCTGCATGTTCTATTTTAAGAAAATCACATTACCGGTCAGATACTGATTCACCCCCCCTCTCAATATCTATGGGAACCCTAACAGATGTGACAAATAAAGTTTTTTCTTTAGTATGAACTAATGAAGGGTTAGCACTACAACTAGTATGCTAGTATGGTGTCAACTAGAGAAGGTTGAATGAGTTTGTGTTGTTTCAGTGAGAAAAGATGACATATGGAAATGCTACTAAGACATATGTCAAGTTCAAAAAGGTATCCTTTCCTCAGAGTAGTCACATTATTACTAGCAGGTGACATAGATCTTACTCCACCGGTGTTTGGAAGTTGAAGTGCAGTTGTCTATTCCTCTCCCCTAGTAAGTGGTAATACCTTGATTATCCCATATTTTACTTGGCATACATCATCACTCTTCTAGATAAGACATAGTAAGGAAAGGCAGGTGATTCAATGAATAGACCGAATGACTAATATAGAAGATGAGGAAACCTCCTAAGGTTGAGATCAGAGATGTGCACCAGATCAACTTGTGAAGACATGGTGTTCTACCAGGATAGAGAAGGAAGAGTTAAGATGGTGATTTTGCCTCCTTAGCAAACTGGTTGAGAAGAGAACCAGTCACATGAAGATAAGGTTTTGCAATTGTACACATGGTATTACCAGTATGCAGATGGAAGGTGGTGTTTCCATAGATACATAATAGTTGGAGATGGTTGGCATGAAGATATCATGCACATTACCGGTTTGAAGGGAGAAACATGCCAATCAATAAACAAGGTGGATATCGGCATACAACCAAGTGAGAAGAGAGACAAAAGTAAAGTGCTCACAATCTACTAAAGATGCACATGGTGAGTCATCCTAAATAGCTACTGAGGACTGGCATGGTTGATGACCAGGCTGACAAAATCCATCGACACAAGGAAGGAGAAAGAAAGAAGGTTAACCAGTAAGGGAAGACATACTGGAGGGTTTAAGAACCGGTAGGCAAAGAGGGACAAGTGGTATGATGCACACACTTGTTGTGTGTAATTTGTTGATGACCAAATCAGACCTACTTGGTGAGCTAAGGTGGATGCCAACAAATGTGCCACATAGAGTCAAGGTGGTGGACATGCATGAAGTGGTAGATGGAGTGTGCACCAATGAGATTGTTATAGAGTTGGTCGACATTAATTGCAGACCCCATAAATTATGATAGGTGTTGCAGAGGTGTATGACTCAAGGAAGGTTGAATAGAGGTAATCGATGGGATGCATCAATTGATGTAGAGTGTCTAGGTTCAGAATGATGTTGGTGATGCAATCTACTGAACCATTTATGGTGATTGGTCTTCTGTCTTGCCGACAAAATTTTTTGTGTTTGCTAAGTTTAGAAAATGTGCCTTGGAAGGAAGAAGATATGGTAGGTGATGCCTGATTGCTTGTAGGTTGTTTATCCTCATGCAAAATGATATCTAATTGGATCTGATTGACCTCATGTTTAGTGGAATAAACCCTTGCGCGCCAAGAGTTTGAAGCTGCATTTTGGCAGGAAAGCTCAGTAATAAGAATGAAGGAAGATGGTTGTATTTGGTGATGCTGGTGTTGGCATTGTCTTGTCATTGATGTCAACTGGTATAGGATGGCTAATGATATACAAGATGTATGTGCAACAACATCATTGATGCATAGCAAATGTGATGTCTTTGATGTCACCTTGTATTGCAGGGCACAAGTAAGGATGATAATTTCATTCAATACAATGACCATTGGAGTGATCGGTACACAAGTTAGTGTTTGACTTGTGTGGAAGATATGGATAGGTTACCATTATAATCTGTCACCAGTAAGGAAAGGATGTCAACTAGTAAGTGATCTGTTGATAGTGAGTAGTTGCCAAGAAACAAGCTTATGACCGGTGTACAAGCAGGGTGAGCAAGATGCCTGGTCGGTTGATTGTGATGAAGAGGGGGAATGTTATCTAAATCACATCAACACTGGAGGAGAAGTATGTACAGGTCGTCGGTATACTATGTGGATGAAGAACAATAGGCCTCCCACCAATGAAGAGAAGACTAATAGTAAGTGTGGCCCAAGTGGATCACATGTGCCTATTCGAAGATATGTTGCAAAAACAAGGAAGCCACATGAGTGCATTGAAGGATGCAGATGACAAAGATCCAATCCCACCAGTAAGTGGAACTTATCTCCTATTATGCATGAAATGCATCATAGTTCTTGGAGATAAAATAACAGAGTTAAAGGCAGATAATTTAAGGCTCACACTAGATCTATTGGTGAATCAAAAGGATGCCTCGGGTGCATGAAATTAGAGATGTGCACTAGATCAGATAGGGTTGGTATGTTGTGCCACTGGGATAGAGATGAAAAAGTAAAGAAGTGATGGGTTTTCCAGTTTGACAAATCAGTTGAGATGATGTTCGGGCTGATAATGAAGAAGGCAAGGTCGAGCAGCCATAGGTAGAGAGTGCAATCGGAATGCAATTGCCTCTGAGGGAAACAGTTGAAGGTTGATGATATGGCATCATCAAGATATTTACTAGTAACTAGGTCCACTGGTAATGTGGATAATAGTACAGATGCAGAAGATGTTGGTAGTGCACCAGCGTCCCTCACAGGGATTTGCAACATGGTTTAACAGCCTCCTATGGATTCTATAAGTCTAGTGGTTGTATCGAACATTGACAAGTCAATCTTTTGGTGCAACGGCAACCCTAGCTTGTAATAATTGGTATCAAATATTGGTCATAGGTTCGAATCAGACAGGCTACAACAAGTGACGCTAGGAAGGGGATTGTTGGTAGTGGGCCAGCATCCCTCGCGGGGATTCGTGACATGGTTTAACAGCCTCCTATGGATTCTATGAGTCTAGTGGTTGTATTAGACATTGACAGGTTGATATTTTGGTGCAACGACAACCCTAGCTTGTAACAAAAGACTCCCACCTAATGAAGATAGGCATGGTTGGTGGCCGGTTAAGGTATTCAACCAGTAGAGAAACAAAATGTAGACATGATGGTCAACTAAAAAAGTGTGAGATACCAATAGGTTAAAGAACTGACAGAAGAACTCAGAAATGGAGTTGGTCAGTGATCTCCTCCAAACTGACACAAATGACCTAGTAAAGGGTCCATGTGGAGGTGAAGTGGCATGCATGCATAAGTTGGCATGTTAAGTTGATGAAGTATCAAGCAGTGAGCTAGATGTTGACAGGTTGAAATTTATGTCAATTGCGTGATTCATGGGATGTGCAATAGAGGTTTGTGGCTCAAGGTCAGGCAAACAATAGAGATCCAACACAGACTATTTGACCAGATCAAGGCAAATGAAGGGGACCACGAAACCATTCTTGGTGATCAACCAAGAAATCAACTGACATGTTAAATGCAGGTTGCTAAATATAAAAGGCGTGATCAAGAAGGCACGACAATGGTAGGATTGATTGATGAGTTATAGTTCATCAATCAAGGTGATTAAATCAGATGATATCTGATTGGATTTGTTTTTCCTAGAGGTTGATGAAGAAACCCTAACTACCTAAAATTTGAATTGGCTTTTGGTGGGAAAAACAAGTTATAATTATGCAAGCCAAATCGATAGAGGTTGCCGCTGAATGAGAGAGTTTGTTAGTATTTTGGTATGGTTTTGTCATTGATGTCAACACCTACTAAACAATTATCAACTCTGGCACTTTGGAGAATCAGCAACATTCACTAGCAAGCAAATGACTCATGCACAGTCACTGGTATCTGGTACACCCACAGGATATAATGATCACCAGCACTTGGAATGGCATGTAAAACACTTGGTTATGTCGAAGACATCGTTTGGACACTTTGTCTTGGAGATTTGTTTATTGGCATATTCGTATTAGCATATTTGCTATTACCGACAAATAGGTCCAGGTTATACACTGACAGAATTAACTTTTTCAAGTCAGCATGACGCACTATGGAGATGTTTTATTATTGTTGTAAATGCATCAAACTGACATGTTGTATCGGTTATTGCATTAGATATTGTTTTAATTATAAATTGATTTGATTGTAATATCCTTTAGAGCTGACCAACTAAAATTGGTCCTAGGTTATGATATAAATGTAAGATCTTATTTGTAAGATCGGATGTGGAATACGAAAAAGGATTGTGTGAAGGTAAATGCGAGAATAAGTAGAGCTATACACGCAGACATCATTTGAAGGTGAAGCTAGGTTTTTGTGAAAACATTTTAGAACTACACCGGTACTGAATCTAGCATATGAAGATGCTATTTTGAGCAGTACATCCTTATTGGATTTAACCATCCAATTGTAGTCAGTGTGACTCCTATTTTGTGTTTGAGCAGTGAGCTCTAGGTGCTTGGCCTTTTTGCATGTGCAAACCCCATTTGTATATACTTACTATCTGCAGTAGTATCATCTGATTGTGGGTAAGGTTTCCCACCATGGTTTTTCCCCTTACAGGGTTTCCACATACAAATATTGGTGTTATGTGTTGTGGATGACTTTGTCTTTTTGTTTCATGCATTAATCTTTATCGATATTGCAATTAACTAATAAAACTGTCAACCGGTATAAAAGACTAGTTTACCAGTATTAAGCATTAAGTTGATTAAGCTATTTTTTATTTGAATTTATTTGACAACTAATTCACCCCTCCCTCTCAGTTGTGTTTGGGACCTAACAATCGGTATCAGAGCCTAGTCCTCTTTTGTAGAAGTTTAACAGCTTGAGGAGATCCAATGTCTACTAACTATTTCAGGAAGGACAATCCTAAACTTGATGGAACCAACTATGGCATATGGAAGATCAAAATGGAGACACATCTAAATTGCATTGGAAAAGACATCTGGGAAGTTACAAAGAATGGCTATACTACTCCTACTCCTGGTCACCCTAATCCACCTACCTTGGGAAAAGATGAAGAAAATGATTGCAAAGCAAGAGAAGCACTTTTGAGCGCATTAACAGATCAGCAAATCATGGGATTATCAGATAGATCAACTGCTAAAGCTATTTGGGATCATTTGAAAACACTGAATGAAGGAGATTCCACAGTCAAAATTGCAAAACTTGAAAGCTTTCGGGTCAGGTATGAAAATTTGAAAATGGAAGAAGATGAAAGGATTTCTTCTTTTATAGAAAGAGTTAATGAATTTTTTTTGGGTATTAAATGTTGTGGAGGAACATTAAGTGAAGATGAAATTGTTTCAAAAAATTTAAGAGGATTGCCACTAGCATATAAAATGAAGGTTACTTCTATAAATGAGTTAAGAACAATGCCTAATACATCAATAACTAGGGATGCATTGATTGGAAAACTCTTAGCTTTTGAAATTGAGGAATTTGGTCCTGTTGCTCCTATAAAGACAGATTTAGCTTTTAAGGCATCAACATCATTTGTGCCATCATTTGACAAATCTGATTGGAAAGCCTTTTATGCAAGAGAACTTGAGGAAAACAGGAGAGAAAATGAAGAACTTGAAGAGCTTGAAGCACTATTTGCAAGAAAAATGCCTAAAGGCCCAGTCGGAAGTAAGTATGAAGGTAAAGCACCCTTTAAATGCTTTAACTGTAATAAGATTGGTCATATGGCTTCTAGATGCCCTGATAGACATGCTAGACTAAGAGAAGAAGCTAAAAGAACATACAAGCCTAACCCTGAATATCAGAGATACAAATTTAAGAAGAATAAAGACAAATCTTGTTATCTTGTTGATGAAGGAGTGACTGATGATTCTGGTGAGGATCCAACAGACAATGGATGGGTTTTTGTTGCTATAACAAAAGATCAATTGGCACCTACCATTCAATCGGTAGAGCAGGCCTTGGTAGCTAAAGTTGAAGTAAAGGATGAATGGATCATTGATTCAGGATGCTCACATCATATGACTGGAGATAAAAGTAAATTCTTGAACTTTCAAGAATATAATGGAGGCTTAGTGAGATTTGGAGATGATAAAGCTTGTTTGATCGAAGGTAAAGGTACAATATCTCTTGATGGTAAGCATAATACTGACAATGTTTACTATGTTGAAGGTTTAAAGCATAATCTTTTTAGTGTTGGCCAATTAGTTGAAAAAGGATTTTAGTTACAATTCAAAAATGGAAAATGCAAAATCATGAATAGAACTAGTTTGGAAATTGCAACCGGTAATCAAACTAGAGGTAATATCTTTCATTTGAATAATAGTGAAAAGACATGCTTGATTGCACATATTGATGAAAGTTGGCTATGGCATAAGAGACTCTGTCATGTAAACTTTGATTGCATGGTAAAAATCAATACTACTAAGGCCGTTAGAGATTTAGCTAAAATTGTCAAACCTCACAATACAGTATGTAAGGAATGTCAATTTGGAAAACAAGTTAGAGCTACTTTTAAAAGTATTCCAGAAAAATCAAATAATGCTCTCGACTTAATTCATATTGATTTATGTGGTCTAGCTAGAACCAAATGTTTGCAAGGTGATAGATATTTCATGCTAATCATTGATGACTACTCTAGAATGTGTTGGGTTACTTTTCTAAGAGAAAAATTAGAAACACTTGGAAAGTTCAAACTGTTCAAAGCAATGGTAGAGAATGAAACTAGTAAGAAAATCAAATGTGTGAGATCAAATCAAGGAGTTGAATTTACATCTAAGCAATTTAATACATTTTGTGAAGTGAATGGAATCAGAAGACAGCTATCAGCAACTCGGACACCATAGCAGAATGGAGTTGTTGAAAGGAAAAATAGAACTATCTTGGATGCAGTAAGAAGTATGTTATCAGAAGAAAATCTACCACATGTGTATTGGAGAGAGGTAGTAAGCACAATGGTCTATACATTCAACAAAGTTCACATCAAAGGTGAAACCGGTAAGACCCCTCATGAACTATGGTTTGGTATTACTCCTACTCTTAAATATTTCAGAATATTTGGAAGTAAATGCTATATTAGAAGAGATGAATATATTGGCAAATTTGATCCTAGAAGTGATGAAGGAATATTTCTTGGTTATTCATCTAAGAGAAAAGCATATAGATGTTTTAACAAAAGATTGTAGAAAATTGTTGAAAGTACAAATGTGAATATTGATGAACAATTCAGAGGAACTTCAAGGTATATAGACTCTAAACTGGCAATAGAGATTCTAACAAATGAACCTACATTGAACCCACTAGTATAGAATGAAGATCTAGCTACACCGGTATCATCTGAAAATTCCACAGTAACTGAGGAACAACAACAAACAAAGACACCACGGTATGTAAGACCGAATCACTTTGAAGATCAGATAATTGGAAACAAGTATAAAGGAGTTATGACAAGAGGAAGATTGGAAAATGAAGAGGTATGTCTTATTTCTCAAATTGAACCATCATCAATTAATGAGGCATGTGAAGATAAAAACTGGATTAAATCTATGGAAGAAGAATTAGAGAAAATTGAGAAGAATAACACTTGGACATTAGTTCCCTGGCCTAAAGACAAAAATGTGATTGGAAAAAAGTGGGTATTCAGAAACAAAATTAATGAAGATGGTAAGGTTATCAAAAATAAAGAAAGACTAGCATGTAAGGGATATTCTCAGAAAGAAGGAATTTATTATAATGAAACCTTTGCACCGGTAGCCAGAATTGAGGTAGTCAGATTATTCTTAGCTTTTGCAGCACACAAGAACTACAAAGTATATCAAATGGACATTAAATGTGCACTTCCAAATGGAGATCTTGAAGAATAAGTTTACATTGAATAACTAGATGGATTTTCTTTGATAGATAACAAAGATATGGTTTTTAGGTTAAGGAAAGCTTTGTATGGGTTGAAGCAAGCTCCAAGAGCTTGGTATGCAAGATTGGATAAGTATCTTTTGAAGATTGGTTTTTCTAAAGGTAATACTGACAACAACTTATATTATAAAGTGACAAATGATGACATCTTGGTTATAGAAGTTTTTGTTGATGATATAATCTTTGGAGGAGAAGATGGACTATGTAAAGACTTTTCTAATGAGATGCAACAAGAATTTGAAATGTCTATGATTGGAGAAATAAAATTCTTTTTAGGATTGTAGATTTCACAGAATGATAAAGGTATATTCTTGAGTCAATCCAACTACTTGAAGGAGTTATTAAAGAAATTTGGGATGGAGAACTCTAAACCGGTAAGCACACCTATGACTACAAATGACAAATTATCACAAAGGGATGAATCTACACCTGTTAATCTAACTAGATACAAATCTATGGTAGGAGGTTTACTGTACTTGACACAAACAAGACCTGATATCATGAATGCAATATGTATTTTTTCAAGATTTCAGAGTAATCCTAGAGAAAATCATGAATCGGTAGTAAAAAAGATTTTCCAGTACCTGCAAGGCACTACAAATCTTGGATTATGGTATCCTAGAGATGAAAACATTGAATTATGTGCATACATAGATGCAAATTGGGTAGGAGATGTGGATGATAGAAAAAGCACCACCGGCGGAGCATTTTTTCTTGGAAGAAGATTAATTTCTTGGTTGAGTAAGAAGCAAAGTTGTACATCTTTATCAACAGCTGAATCAAAATATGTTGTAGCAGCAACTAACTGTACACAAGTATTATGGCTTAAGAAAATGTTGAAGGATATAAAGGTAAAATGCAAGGAATCTATTACTATCTATTGTGATAACACTGCAACAATTGATATATCTAAGAATCTGGTACTACATTCTAAAACCAAACTTGTTTCTATCAAACTGAATTTTCTAAGGGAGAATGTTGAAGCAAACGAAATAAAACTAGTTTATGTGAATACTAAAGAACAAATTGTAGATATTTTCACTAAACCTCTGCCTAAGGAGACCTTTGAATATCTCAGAGATCAGCTTGGGGTCATACCCCCACCGGTAGAGACTTAGAAAGTTGATGTTTGTCATCAATCGACAAAATTAATACAGAAATCTTTTACTTTGGCTTTGATGAGGAAGCTACTTCTCAGGGGGAGTAGTTGGTATACCGAATTGGTTGGTATTTTGGATCTAAATTTTTTTTTTACTTTGGCATTTGATGTCAAAGGGGGAGAGATTGATATTGAAAAACACATTATCTTTTGAGGAGAGATTATTCATTGGGGGAGAGATTGTACTCTTTGTATCTGTATTTTGATTTCTAATTATGATCTCTTTTGGGAGATTGTTTGCTTTTGTTGGCTTTTGGTATTTGGCATTTCTACTTTGGCACTTTGATGGTTTTTCCATCTGTGTTGCCATCAATGCCAAAGGGGGAGATTGTTCATATTTTGGTATGGTTTTGTTATTGATGTCAACACCTACTAAACACTTATCAACTCTGGCACTTTGGAGAATCAACAACATTCATTGGCAAGCAAATGACTCATGCACAGTCACCGATATCTGGTACACCGGTAGGATATAATGATCATCGACACTTGGAATGGAATGGAAAACACTTGGTTATGTCGAAGACATCATTTGGACACTTTGTTTTGGAGATTTTTTTATTGGCATATTCGTATTAGCATATTTGCTGCTACAGGCAAATAGGTCCAGGTTATACACCCACAGGATTATCTTTTCTAGATCAGCATGACACACTATGGAGATTTTTTATTATTATTGTAAATGTATCAAGCCGGATATTGTTTTAATTGTAAATTGATTTTATTGTAATATCCTTTAGAGCTGACCTACTAAAATTGGTCCTAGGTTATGATATAAATGTAAGATCTTATTTGTAAGATCGGATGTGGAATGCGAAAAAGCATTGTGTGAAGGTATATGTGAGAATAAGCAGAGCTATACATGCAGACATCATTTGAGGGTGAAGCAAGGTTTTTGTAAAAGCATATTAAAACTAAACCGATACTGAATCCAGCATATGAAGATGCTATTTTGAGCAGTACATCCTTATTGGATTTAACCATCCAATTGTAGTCATCGTGACTCCTATTTTGTGTTTGAGCAGTGAGCTCTAGGCGCTTGGCCTTTCTGCATGTGCAGACCCCATTTGTATACACTTACTATCTGCGATAGTATCATCTGATTGTGGGTAAGGTTTCCCACCGTGGTTTTTTCCCTTATAGGGTTTCCACATATAAATATTGGTGTTATGTGTTGTGGATGACTGTCTTTTTGTTTCATGCATTAATCTTTACTCGTATTGCAATTAATTGATAAAACTGTCAACTAGTATAAAAGACTAGTTTACCGGTATTAAGCATTAAGTTGATTAAGTTGTTTTTGGTTTGAATTTATTTGACAACTGATTCAACCTCCCTCTCAGTTGTCTCTGGGACCTAACAGAGTGTTGCTACATGTGAGAAGAAATCAGTCAAGTGTTCAATGAGTATCAGAGGACAGATTGAGTGTGAGAGAGAATTAGGTTGAAGGGTTCAACCAGCAATAGTGAGGCAACTGGTAGTCATCCATTGAGTCTAATAGAGGAGTAAACCGGTGGTGACCATACCAGCAAATAAGAGTTGCAGAAGATTGCAGAGAAGGAAATGATAGAATCGATAGTGTATTATCAATGGAGGGCAGCAGTGTAGAAGAGAGAAGGCAGAACTAACAGAGAGTAGAACTGGTAAAGAAGAAGAAGAGGCTGAACTGGTAAAGTTGCAGCAGGAGATAAGGCTGCAACAATGAGAGGAAAAGCAGCGAATTGATAGTGGACTAGATAAAATATCTAGTGAAGAGATTTGTAGAAGGGTTACAAAGTTCATTTGTAACATGATTATTACTTTTGTAATTGATTATGTTTATTGAAGACCACTAAGTTGGAGCTCGGTGCAAGGGTTGTAGCTCCTTGGGTTGGTGCCCTAAATTAGGGGTTGGTGCTCCTTGGGTTGTTTCCCTAAATTAGGGGTTGGTGCCCTAAATCAGGGGTTGGTTCTCCTTGGGTTGGTGCCCTAAACATTGTAATCAAAAATTCATTGTGAGGCTAGATTGGAGTAGTAGACTCCAACAACATTTCTCATCGAGGTTTTTCCCATCTTGGGTTTTCCTCATATATGTTGGTGTTATGTGATGTCCCTTTTATGTGTGATTGCATTTGTGTTAGTCTCCCCTCTAACTGGTAAGTTATCTTTATGTTAGATCTGATAATCAGTATATACACATAGGATAGGTAAAGGGAAAATATTGTAAACCACTTATTCACCCCCCTCTCAGTGGCACATTGTGTCTAACAATCAGTATTAGAGCTTAGGTTCCTCGTTGATAAGGTTTCTCCAACTTGGGTAGATTCTGGTTTAAGGACACAATGGTTTGTTTAGTGTCAATCCTTCCTCTAGTATTTGATGGGTTAAACTATTCCATTTGGAGTTATATAATGGAATTCTACTTGTCCTCCCTAGGGTTTGATGTGTTGATGTTAGTTGTAAATGGTTTCCCTAGTAAAGTCAGTCCTCCCACTGATTCAGATGTAGAAAGAAGAAGCTAGTGTAATGATACAGCAATGAAGGCTATACTTTGTGGGTTATTAGATGATGTCTCCTCAGAGGTGGACAGATGTAGATCGGCAAAAATCTTATGGGACAAATTGAAGAAACTCTATGGAAATAGGCCTACTACTACAGAACCAGTTTGTGAACAAAAGATGAGAAATGCAACTCATGCATCTGCAGATGATGAAGGAAGATCTATTAGTAGGTGCAACAATGATGAAGAAGGAACCCACATTTTCATGGCACAAGAATCAGAAGATGAGAGGCACACATCTATGAATTATCATGTAGATCACTCCTACCAACAAGATGTATTTGGCAGTGATAGTGAGGGTGAAGAAGAAGAGGAAGAAAAAATTGATCTTAAAGGAGAACCTGTAAATGCACTTGAAGAACTGAGTAGAGTGAGAAATGAATACAAGTTATTCAAGAATGTTGTAGTTGTGGAGTAGAACCAGTTGATCAAATGCCTTAAATAATCTGAGAAATACATCTCAGAGTTGAAGAATCAACAAGAAGACACCAAGGGGTGTCAGTGTAAAGATCCATCATCTCAACTAGAGGCAAAACATAAAGAATATTTGTAGCTGGTTGGAGAAATGGAGATTCTCCAAAATAACCTTGAGAAGTGTCAAGATGAGCTCAAGGTTAGAATCTGGTTTTATGGTAGCAGTGATGCCTTGAAGAAAATGTTGAAAAAGAAAAAGCATGCCAAGGACACCGAAGGATTAGGAAGTGGTGTCGGTGAATGATCCACCACCAAGAATGCCTCCCACAATGACATTATGTTTGTCTCCTCAAATGGAGAGAAAAAGGACAAACCTTCACTACCTATAAAAATCCCTGGAAGAAGGTAGAACTAACCACAACCAGTGAAGACATGTAGAGAAGGAGAAACAATGTAGATCCCAAAGGTAAAGGGAATATGGAAGAAGACAACTTTACTGGAAGCAAGAACATGAGAAGATATCAAAGAAGACCTCCTATCGGTAGAGGACAAAGGAATGCTACTGCCCATAAGATAAGACAAGTGTGGAAGATGAAAGGTTCAAATGGAAGAACTTCTTAGCATGAACAACCTAGGATCCATCCCCAAAGAAGTAGAAATGAAGATACTAAACCGGTAAGATCTCACCATGCATGGAAGAATTGATATGTAATTTATAAACCGTCCCTCTCTAGTTATTTCTTTGCATGTAATGGTTATGGT
Organism: Cryptomeria japonica; assembly: GCF_030272615.1. Lineage (NCBI taxonomy): Eukaryota > Viridiplantae > Streptophyta > Pinopsida > Cupressales > Cupressaceae > Cryptomeria > Cryptomeria japonica. Next base: position 54,745,736 of record NC_081409.1, read on the forward strand.
CATAGGTCATAAGAGTGTAAAAGGGATCTAGAAGGAGCAATCTAGGATCTCATAAATATCATGCATGCGAGAAAAATGTATCAAGAAGTAGATACATGCATATCCCCTCTCCTAGTTATGAAAATAGTGTTTGTTATAACTGAAATAGACCTAGCCATAGAGGTTTTTAATGTAGGAAGAAGAAATCACAGTTCTATGGAAACCAATGGAACAATCATGCTCATTATAATAGCAGTTATAGAAGATCTGAGTAGCAAAGACCTACATTGAACAAGAAGAGAAAACTGACATGTTAGAAGGTTCCCCAATCATGATATTGGCATGGATGTTGTGTGCTACTATAACATTGCTTCTGGTTTTGATGCAGAATCTAGAAATGGAAGGACCCATCAATAGAAGAAGGTAAGACCTAATTCCTAGACTGAAAAATGGGAAGAAGAATGAGACCAAGCAGGTATGGAGGAAGAAGCAAGAAGATGAATCCATGGATGAGTACTGTGCATACAATGCATAGGTGATATCTCCTAAGGCCTAAAGGAGATGAAGGACCTCAAGGGGAGAAACATATTGATTAGATCATTCACCCACTCAGTGAAAAAGGACACATGGAAGAAAAATCTAATGTCGGTATAAGGAAATGAGATGACAAGTGTGTGTAGTGGTTGCTTTGGCTACACATCTACAAATGAAAGATAGATCACTACTGCATATGTCAACGGTTGGCATATTTATAATTAGCATCAGATGCATTTGACACAAGATGTCAGGAGTTATAGGAAGGTGCTCTGGTAGTGATGATGGACCAGTACAAGGAACCGGTATGAGCAGGATGTTACCAGTATGATTGCTAACAGGTGCTTGTAGGTTATGTAACATAATAAGGTTCAAGATCATTGCATTAGCCCCGGTAACATGAAATGAGGAGTTTATGTCTTAGGTGGTATCAAAAAAGACCTAAATGACATATGGTGGCCTGGTTGTTGATTATGTATGCATGCATCCTTTAAGGGCTAACTAGTTTGACTCATGACATGATGATGAGATGGTATGGCATTGTGTACATCCATGATCATGTCATAGGATGTGGTGGATATAATGGAGCTAAAAGATCATTAGATGATCACATTTGCACAGCTCAACTAGGATATGGATATGATTGGAGCCCCGATATTGGACTTGATAGGAATTCTGGACCTAAGATATATAACTCAAGGGAGTTCAAGAGCTTATGAAGTAGACCTGACATGCTTAAACTTATGGATATATTGGCTACATCAACTATAGAAGATAGAAATTATTGTAGGAATACCCAAGAGAATTTCATGATTAAGGGTATCTACTTTCCCAATTGGTTGCATTTATAGCACAATCACATTTAATTATAAAGTTAAATTGGGATCAAATAGGAGATGGTACAGTATGACTGACAGGTGAGAAATATTCACTGACACATCCTTCAACAATTGAGTGCTTCAATAATTGGTATCATATTAGTATGCTCAACTGGTGTTAGTTAATGGTTGAGCCCTTCCATTTCAAGTGTTGTGACTTGAGAAGATGTAACAAATGATATTTGAAGGAGGAGAAAGATTTTTGTCAGTGCACGGTAGACATAAGGAGGAGAGAAACCCTAACAGTGCCCTATGCCATTATTGACAAAGGGGGAGAGAGAATTTGTAGTATACCACATACTACATGTGTGAGAATCTATGGATCACACAAAGGGGGAGAGATAACATGTAGTATTTTGGATACTACATGTGTTGACATCAATGCCAAAGGGGGAGATTGTTGGCATTGTGTTGTCATTGATCTCAACTGGTATAGGATGGCTATCTGTATAAGAGATGTATATGCAACAATATCATTGATGCATACCGGATGTGATGTCTTTCATGTGACCTTGTATTGCAGGCCACAGGTAAGGGAGAGAATGCCATTCAGTACAATGACCATTGGAGTGACCGGTACACAAGTTAGTGTTTGACTTGTGTGGAAGATATGGATAGGTTGCCTCCTACTGGAAGAAGACCAAATATTATTGTTACTCACAAGGCTAATCAAGTATGGAGACAAAAAGGGTCAAAAGAAGGACATATGTCTGTTACAAATGAGCATCCCAAGATTAGCAACAAAGGAAGAAGGAATGGAGCAAACAAACCTACAACATCTCCACATGTTTGGCAAAACAAATTTGTAAGTTATAAGTCCTCCTTATATGGTTATTGTTTTGTATGCAATGGTTATGGGCATAAGACAAGTGATTGTAGTAAGAGGTCTAGGAATGATCAAGGTGCCTTCTCTAGGAATAGAAATGCAGTTTGTCATAGATGTCATGCATATGGACATAAAGGTTCAAGTTGTAAAAAAATGCATAGATCTACTCCCATCTATTATAGGAAGAGTTTTTTGCTGCTTCAAGGAATACAAATGTAGAAAGAAAATTTCTTAGACATATGGCAGCCCCTACACACTCTTTCAACAAAAGTGCAAGATATAACAATTATGGTCATGGAAGAGTGAATAGAACATATGAAGGACAGAGACATACATGGAACAAGATCTTAAGTACTCCTAGAAGTTCAAGAAATTCTTTTGTTCCATCAGCTAGCCACAATGGCATGGTTTGGAGAAGAAGAACAAATCAAATTATAGAAGGCCCTCCAATCCTTTGTTTAGAAAGAACATAGCATGCTATAATTGCAACAATTTTGGCCACACAACAAAATACTATAGATTAAGGGTGGTTAGGAATAGGAAGATGATGAATTCTTCTCCAAAAGTTGCAAATAAGAGTCAAAGGAAGATCAAGCAAATTTGGAGGAGGAAGTGCAACCAAGGAGATGAGATAGGCAAGAATGCATTCATGAGCCAACATAGTGCATTCCAGGAACAAGTGATATCTCCTCAAGCTTAAGGAGATGCAAGATGTTAGGGAAAGAAACATATTGATCACATCATCCACCCGCAAAATTATGAAGAGGATTGGTGAAAGGACAAGATGCTACAAATATGAGGAAAATCTTCTTTAAGATGAAGACATGAAGAAATAAAATAAGATGAAAAATTTTATAGTGGATGTTGAGCTAGTCAAGATGTTTTATATATGATGTAGTTAGTTTAAATTATAGATGTTATGTATTGGTATTATCATGCTCTAACATTGTTGGCATTCATGTCTCTCTTGTATGGCATTTGTTTGTGGTTGCACATTCATATATATAAGGTTGAGCATGGCTGCAAGTGAAGAAGTTAGTTAGAAGGCAACTCACAACATGAAGTAAGTTTATACTAGAAGATTGAGGACAACTATTGCAAACAAAATATTGCAGCAGAAATTGTATATGAAAGAGATTGATATGAGTCAAAGTTTGAAAAGCTTTAGCATAAATTTTGTCTCACAGACATTGGTGATATTACTTTACTTGATTATAATAAAATGAAATTTTTTGGATTAGATGTTTGATCATAATGGTGTAGCTGAAAATGCAAGGATAGAGATTGCGAGAGGAACGAATGTTGTAGCAGGCATGAAGAACAAAGAAGGTGTGTTGAGAATATGTACATAACAAGGTGAATGTGTAGTCCAAAGGAGAGGTTAGAAAGAAGACAGATGGAAGAAAGTAGAATAGTTAGAGTATATTGGTATTGGTTCTTAGGGGGAGACATAATGCATATGCCAGTAGTGGATCATAGGGGGAGCTAAGCAGACTTGATCATAGGTTATTTTTGTAATCTTAGATCATCTCCAACATATATTGTAATAATGGTTCATCTATCTATAGCAAGGAACATTCTCATGTGCCAAAAGGAGGAGAGTGATGAGAAGTGCTATACAAAGTAGTCAAGTTGGTATCAAGTGAATTCTTACTAGCAGTGAGGCCCCTTTGCCATTGTTGTCAAAGGGGGAGAGTGAAAATTGGTGTTGACATCAATGCCAAAGGGGGAGATTGTTGGAATTGAAGTTGTCATTGATGTCAACATGTATTTATGCATGGTTAAGTTGATGAAGTTGCAGAGAGACATACTAGACACCCACTGGATGAAGATGCAATAGGCATGTAGAGTTGTTTGATGTCAGCAGTTGAGATGATACAGTGGAAAAAGATATAGAAATGATAAGTACCACAGAGAGAAAGTGTAGCTAGATAGAATGATAGCCTCACTCCCATTAGTCAGAGATGTCAAGACATCCTGACATTAGGTTGGAAAAGTATAGAGATGTAGTATTATGTGCCCATAGGAAGATCAGATTAGATGATACAGTGTTACATCAGGTGATTTAAGGACCAAGGCCATGGTGCTACGATTTCATGAAGCAAACAGGGTTGTCAAAGAGAATGAGTGTTGTTGTAGCATTATATAATATGAAATATCATATAACATGCCATGTTATGTGTTGGCAATTTGATGGAATTGATTATGATGTTTTGTCATTGATGTCAACACTAACTGCTTTGGCTATTTACTGGTATCCGTTTGGTCCTGGTAGGATGACTGGTTTTGGGTTGATAAGATCATGTTGATCCAGTATACTCTAGTATGCTTTGGCTTAAGGAACTAGCTTAGATCTGATATTCATGCTATTCAGATATATGTTCAGTCAGTTGGTATTGATTTAGTGATCGAATGCTATCTTATATGTTGGTAAGCCTGGTTTATTGATCGAGTAAGGGTTTCACTAGTAGAGCTTTGTTGAAGATATTTTGATATTATCTATAAGTGGTATTGGTGTGGCTTCTAGAAGGGATTTAGGATGCTGATGGTGATCGTGTTCGAGCCTTGACTGATTGGAATCATTGCTTTAGCATGTGTAGACCTAAATTGGGTCTGGTACAATCTAGGTTATGGACTGACTTAATGCAACATGTTGTTGGAACTCCTCGATGTGTTTCCAAGATGATTTATGGGTTGGATGATATTTGTTTGGCCTCAGGCTAACATTTTTATCATTATATAATAGTTTTACTATCTGGGTGGCTGACCTAATCGTTTAAGGTCTAGGGTTTGTATATATATGTGTATGATCTTATTTTAGATCATGGTATGCAAGCAAATAATGTAATAATCATTCATGCTGAGGATTTGGTCAATCATAGGTGATTGACTTGGATTTATGCAAGAGCTTTAAGACCTTTGGTATTGAGCTTAACTAAAATTGTACTCAGGCATAGGATATTCTATTATTGTTCATTCTTCCTTCCGGATTGTAGTCTGGATTTCTTATGTAGTCAGTGAGGCTCCTTTTGTGATGAGCAGTGTGCTCAATGTTGTTGGGCTTCCGGAAAGTGCAAGCTCCTTAATTTGTAATCACATACTTACTATAGAAGTATTATCTGACTGTGGGTAGGCTTCACACCATGGTTTTTCCCTTTACTAGGTTTTCAACGTACAAATCTTGGTGTCATGTGAATGGTAACTATTCTCTAATTGTTGCTTGTGCTTATTTGGTATATCTATTATTCTAGTAATTGGTTTATGTATTTTGGTATTGGTCTTATGTGTTTTGGTAATAGTTTTAAATGATTAAGATTCTAGTAATCGGGAACAACTGATTCACCCTCCCTCTCAGTTGTGTTAGGAAAACTGGTGAACAACTAAGGGGGGGGGGTGAATCAATTGTTAACAGATTATGTCAATCAAACCACTTAATAACCTTTAACCTAAGCAAATAAACATTGAATACTAGAATAGTAGAAACAAATACCGATAAGAAATAAAAATTAAGAATGAAATAGAGAATTAACATAATGCAACCATACCACATAACACCATGATTTGTACATGGAAAACTCAATAAAGGGAAAAACCACGATGGGAAGCCTACCCACAATCAGATGATACTTCCTATAGAAATTATGTGATACAATAAGGGGCTTTCACATGCAGGAAGGCACACTGCCTAGAGCATACTGCTCATTACAAAAGAGTCTCACTGACTACAGAGAGGTTATAACCACCTCAAGAGAATTGGACAACAATCCAAAATAATGAACTACTAGAGATAACATCTACCATGCCTGATTATAGTCTTGGTTAAGCTCAATACCGGAGGTCTTTGACCTCTTCCTTAAAACCAATTCGATCACCTATGATCAGCCAAATCTCCTTCGCATATGATATTGTGTTTCACGACCGTGACACATGATTTACAATGAGATCTTACATCAATTTATAAAAAATCCTAAGGCCTAAACCAATTAGGTTGGCCACCTAAAAGATATTAAAATAAGATCATTACATACATCCTTATTACAATGATATGCCATGTCGGCTTTAGACCAAAACAACAATAACCAATCCATAAATCATCCTGGTAATGTGTAGAGAATATGTTAACATGATACTCGTCCATAACCTAGATAGGTACCAGACCTAATCTGGGTTCACCACGCCAAGAAATGTCACCAATCAATTGAGGCATGATTAGGGATCACCTTCTACATCCTGAATTCCATCTAGAAGCCGCACCAACACCACTTAGCATTCTGTCAAGGTTTCTCAGTGAGAGCTTTGCCGGTTAAACCTTAAACCCATGTTGGTAACACAAGATCTTCTACCAGTAACCAAAACCTATCTATCAATAACTAAAACCTGTCTGTCGGTAACCAACCATAATAGCTAGTGTTGACATTAATGACAAAACATCAATGCAACATATAATCAATTCATCCATATTGCCAACAATCTCCCCCTTTGGCATTGATGGAAACACTAGATGTAAAAATATCTAAGTACCAAGAAATGTCAAACAAGTCTCCCCCTGTGGAAGACAACCAACAATCTCCTGTATATAGCTCTGAATATCAATAACTCTCCCCCTGTGAATAATATCTCTGTAAAGTTCTGAATTTATTTTTGACATCACTATCTCTCCCCCTTTCACATCAATGCTAGAAATATAACAAAAATATCAAAGAAAGAATATAAGCCTCTGAATGTCAAAGTTGACTACTCCCCCTGAGTAGTAGCACCACTCATCAATGTCAGAATGAATAGTATCTCTGATAATGCATACCAGACTGATGCCAAACTGCATCAATCAAATCTCTGTTGGAGGGGTAGAAAAACCTTACCTGTTTCTCAAATACTCAAATGATTCCTTAGACAGTGGTTTAGTGAATATATCTACAATCTTCTCTTTAGTGTTCACATAAACCAATTTGACTTTCTTTTCTTCCACCTTGTCCTTCAGAAAGTTATATTTTATAGATGTGTTTAGTCTTATAGTGAAATACCAGATTCTTAGACATGTCAATAGTTGTAGAGTTATCATAGTAAATAACTACCGGTTCACTACACATTTACCTTGATATCCTTCAATATTTGCTTCATCCACAAGACTTGAGTGCAATTAATTGTTTCTGCAACATATTCAGCTTCTACAGTAGATAAAGAAATGCATGACTATTTTTTGCTGATCCATGAAACCAATTTCTTTCCAAGAAAGAAAGCTCCACCAGAAGTGCTCTTCCTATCATCAGTATCTCCTACCCAATCTGAATTTGTATATGCACATAAAGTGAAGTTATCATCTCTAGAACACCATAAGCCATATTTTGTTGTTGCTTGCAAATATCAGAATATCCTCTTTATTGCACGTTAATTATTTTCTTTAAGATTACTTTGATATCTTGAAACAATACTTACTGCATTCATAATATCCGGTCTATTCTAAGTTAGATATAACAAACCACCAATCATAGACTTATACCTTGTCGGATTTACCGGTGCTGATGTATCTTTGATACATAATTTCTCACTTGTCACCATAGGAGTACTTACCGGTTTGGAATTATCCATACCAAACTTCTTCAACAATTCCCTTAGATACTTAGTTTGATAGATAAAAATGTCTTTGTTGGTTTGAGTAATCTGCAAACCTAGGAAAATCCTAATCTCACCAATCATGGACATTTCAAATTCATTCTTCATATTGTTAGAGAATTCCATGAACAATTTATCTTCACCTCCAAAAATGATATCATCAACAAATACTTCAATAATTATAATATCATCATCAGTGATCTTATAATATAAATTACTATCAGCATTGCCTTTAGTAAAACCAAGCTTCAAAATATATTTATCCAACCTTGCATACCAAGCTCTAGGAGCTTATTTCAATCCATATAAAGCTTTCCTTAACCTACAAACAATATCTTTATCATCTGTCAGTGAAAATCCATCAAGTTGCTCAATGTATACTTCTTCCTCATGTTCACCATTAAAAAATGCACATTTAACATTCCTTTGATAGACCTTATAGTTCTTATAAACTACATAGACAAGAAATAGTCTAACAGCTTCAATTCTAGCTACAGGTGCAAATGTCTCACCATAATCAATTCCTTCCATTTGAGAATATCCTTTACAAACCAATCTAGCCTTGTTTCTTACAAATTGACCATCCTCATTCAGTTTATTCCTAAATACCCATTTAGTTCTAGTAACATTCTTATTTTTAGGTCGGGGAACTAAAGTCCAAGTCACATTCTTTTCTATCTGATCTAATTCATCTTCCATAGCCTTTAGCCAATGTTTATCTTTACAAGCTTCAATAACAGATGCTGGTCCAATTTGAGAAATAAGACATACCTCTTCATTTGTTAGTCTTCTTCTTGTCATGTTCCCATCTCCAATGATTTGATCTGCAAAATGATTTAACCTTACATACCTTGGTGTCTTCAAAACTTTAGGTTCACTATTCTGATCATCTATCATAGTTGAATTTTCTAATTGTACTAGTGTAACTTTTTCAGTGTCTTGTACTGATTGAGGCATTGCCAGTTCTGTTGTGATCATTTTTACTGTCAGTTCCCTGTCATATGATATAGATTGATTTTTGTATTACTCATCCACTTTCACATTAGCACTCTCCACAATTTTTTGCAATATTTTGTTATAACATCTATATGGTTTGCAATATAGATCCTAACAAAGTGCAATTCTGAGTTGGAGTCATAGGACAAAGTGTAGAGTAAGGATCCTGACATGGACCAAAAAGTTGAGTATCTTATGGGGGATGGTCTCAATCAGAGTGGTGGTGGAGATGTCGATCAAATTACTAGTGGAGATTCTCCCAAAATTGATCAGGCCAAGGCTGGCGAAAAAATTCCCCCTTCAAACCCTCCTGTCGAGGGTTTGAAGGGGTTTGTGGACACCCTCGACTAGCTCATAAACAGTCATAAGAAAGTTATGGAGGAAAATAAGAAACTGAGTCATAGGGTTCAAATTCTAGAGACAAACAACATTGGTGAAGGTAAATCCATGGCTGGGTATGTTTATGATTTAGGAAAAAATATTGCCAGAGCTAAAGAGATTAGGGACACATTCAACCCAAGGTTTGAGAAAGTGGAGAAGGCCCTGGATGAGATAAAAACCAATTAAAATGCCACGGACCAGAGAATGGTGGATACTAACAACAAGCTCAACAAAATTGAAACCTGTCTCAGAAGCATTGCTAAACAAAGCCATAACATTCTGAAGGCCTCGGCTGACAACACCAAAATCCTGATCAGTAAGCTAGAGAATGAGAAGGAATCCTTGGAGTAGGAACCTGACATGGAAGGCATGGGAGATGTGCAAGGACCAAGAATGAGGACCAAAGGTAGGAACAAGGAGAAAAAGCCAAACAAGGAAATAGAAGAGATCAAAGTTGCTTTGGCAAATTATGACCTATTGGTCATCAAGGAGGTTGACCTTCTTAAATCTCTATAGGTGTTGTTAGTTTTCTAGGTCTTTTATACGGTTTATTTTATTTTTTTGTTCCTAGTCTTTTGTTGTCTATTTGGTTAACTGGCCTTCTTGCCAGTGTTTTGCATGATGTCTCATTGTTGGTCTTGCCAGTCCCTGCTGAACTATCTTTTTCTCTTATGTTAAAGGTTTCGGGTCCTTAAAACCTATTTTTCATATTAATCAAAACATCTATATGCTTTTCTTTGAATTTAATATCCAAGAAATATCCCTTCATCACATCTAGGATCAAACTTCCCTATTGAATCATTCCTTTTGATATAATATTTACTTCCAAAAATTCTGAAATATTTAACAGTAGGTGTATGTCCAAACCATAATTCATAAGGGGTCTTACCAGTTTCACCTTTGATGTGAACTATTTTGAATGTGTAGACTATTGTACTAACTGCTTCTCTCCAATAGATGTGAGGCAATTTGGCCTCCATCATCATAGTTCTTGTTGTATCAAAAATGGTTCTATTCTTTCTTTCCTCTACTCCATTCTGCTGAGGAGTCTGAGGTGTAGATAACTATCTCCTAATTCCATTTGACTCATAATAACTATTAAATTCATGAGAAGTGAACTTGCCGCCTTGATCTAATCTCAAACATTTGATTTTCAATCCTTATTTTGTTTCTACCTTTGCTTTAAAGATCTTGAATATCTCAAAGGCTTCATACTTCTCCCTTAGAAAAGTCACCCACATCATCCTAGAATAGTCATCAATAATCAACATGAAATACCTATCACCTTGAAAGATTCTAGTCCTTGCTGGACCATATAAGTCAGTGTGAATCAATCAAGCACATCATTAGAATTATCAAGTATGCTCTTAAAATAAGCTCTAACTTGCTTTCCCAATTGACATTCCTTACATACCAGATTATGAGGCTTCATAATCTTAGGTATATCTCTAACTACCTTTGTTGAATTGATCTTGACAATACAATCAAAATTAACATGACACAACCTCTTATACCATAACCAACTCTCATCAATATGAGCAATCAAACATGTCTTATTACCAGTGTTCAAGAAGATATTACCTCTAGACTGAGTACCTATTGCAAACTCCAAACCAATTTTGTTAAAGATTTTGCATTTTCTATCTTTTAATTGAAGTTGGAAACCCTTGTCCACCAATTGACCAACACTTAAAATATTATGCTTTAAACCTTCTACTTAATAGACATTATTAGTATTATGCTTGCCATCCAGAGAAATAATACCTCTAGCTTTGATCATACATGCTTTGTCATCTCCAAATCTAACTTGACCACCATTGCATTCTTGTAGGAACAGAAATCCTCTTTTATCTTCAATCATATGATGTGAGCATCCACTATCAATCACCCATTCATCCTTGTCTTCAACTTTTGTTGCCAAGGCCTTTTCTTCATTCTTGATAGCTGGTTTCGATTCATCTTCCTTTAAAGCATAGAACACCCATTCCTTTCCATTGTCGGATCCACTAGTAGAATCTATTGTCGGTTCATCCTCAAAGTCACCACTTACTCCTTCCCCATCCGCTATGTAGCATTGTTTACTTTTCTTGAATCTATATATGTTTTGATTAGGCTTAAATGATTTCTTAACTCTTTCTTCAAATCTTGCATTCCTTTCAAGACATCTAGATGCAAAATGACCAATCTTATTACATGCAAAACATTTAAAAGGTGCTTTTCCTTCATACTTTCTTCTTGTCAATCCTTTACATACTCTTGTAGCAAATAAGGCTTCAAGTTGCTCAAATTATTCATCCTCTTTCCTTGTATCTTCTAATTATTTTGCATATAAGGCTTTCCAATCATTTTTGTTGGTAGATGATGATGCATGAAAAGCAGGTTCAGACTTTGCAGCTCCAGAAGGTCCAAATTCTTCAAGCTCAAAAGAAGATAGTTTCCTAATCAGAATGTCTTTGTTAATTGAAGTGTTTGCCATTGTTCGCAGCTCATTAATTGTAGTTGCCTTCATCTTGTAATCTAGTGGAAGGGCTCTCAATACTTTGGAAACTATTTCATCTTCACTTAGAGATCATCCACAACATTGAATTCCCATGACAATCTCATTTACTCTTTCCATAAATTTAGCAATTCTTTCAATCTCTTCCATCTTCAAGTTTTCATACCTTACCTAGTAACTATCAAGTTTAGCAATTATGACAATAGTATCACCTTCATTGAGAGTTTTCAATTTATCCCACATTACCTTTGCCAATGATTTATCATTCAATCCCATTATTTGTTGATCAGTAAGTGCACACAGGAGGGCTTCTCTAGCTCTGCAATCATTTTCAATATTCTTGTCTAGGTCTGCAGGAGCAGGATTTTCAGATGTCGGATCATAAGGTGTATATCCTTTCTTAGTGATCTCCCAAATATCATTGCCAAGACATCTAAGATGAGTCTCCATTCGGTTTTTCCATCTCCCATAATTTGTTCGATCAAGCTTAGGGATTTCTCTTTTGAAAATAGTTGCCCATGGATTTGAAGTATTAGTTGCCATAGGATCTACCTCAAGCAGTTAAGCTTCTGCAAAAGAGGACCAAAGCTCTGATACCAATTGTTAGGATAACCAGTGAACAACTGAGGGGGGGGCGTTGAATCAGTTGTTAACAGATTATGTCAATCAAACCACTTAATAACCTTTAACTAAAGCACATAAACATTGAATACCAGAATAGCAGAAACAAATACCGGTAAACAATAAAAATTAAGAATGAAATAGAGAATTAAAATAATGCAACCATACCACATAACACCATGATTTATACATGGAAAACTTGGTAAAGGGAAAAACCATGGCGGGAAGCCTACCCACAGTTAGAGATACTTCTGCAGAAAGTATGTGATACAATAAGGGGCCTGCACATGCCGGAAGGCACATTGCCTAGAGCGTACTAATCATTACAAAAGAGTCTCACTAACTATAGAGAGGTTATAACCACCTCAAGAGAATTGGACAACAATCCAGAATAATGACCTGCCAGAGATAGCATTTACCATGTGTTAGTATTATGGATGTGTCGCATTAGTTTTGTCATTGATGTCGACACTTGTCAACACTTATCTTTGTGGAGATCTTTGGTTATGTTCAACGACATGTTCAATGACTTATGCACAGTCACCGGTATCTGGTTCACCGACATGTTATATTGTTCACCGGCACTAAGGATGATCTGTTATCATCTGGAGATTACTTGGTTATGTTGTAGACATTTTTTGGATACTTGGTTTTGGTTATTTGATTATTGGTCTAATCGAGTTTTCATATTTGTTGTAACTAGCAAATAGGTCTAGGTTATGGACCGGAAAGCATTATCTATTCCAAATCAGCACGACACGTTATGGAGATGTTTTATTGATTGGTTATTATTGTAAATGCATTGAGCCAACATCATGCATCACATATTGATTCATTTGTAATTGATTTTATTATAATATCTTAGTGAGCCAACCTACACAATTGGTCTTAGGTTTTGGTATATATGTATGATCTCATTTGTGAGATTATGTAGAGGAAGGTGAAAAAGGATTGTAATAAGTTATATGTGAATATAAGCAAAGCTATACACACAAATATCATTTAAAGATTAAAGGAAGGTATGAAGAAGACAATCAGAGCTTAACTGGTACTGAATTCAGCATACGAAGATGCTACTTTGAGTAGTACATTATCATTGGATTTAACCATCCAATTGTAGTCAGTGTGACTCCCATTTTTTGATTGAGCAGTGAGCTCTAGGCAGTTGGCCTTTATGTATGTGCATACTCCATTTGTACACACATACTATCTACAGTAGTATCATCTGATTGTGGGTAAGGTTTCTCACCATGGTTTTTCCCCTTACAAGGTTTCCAAGTACGAATAACTATGTTATGTGTTGTGTGTGTTATTTGTCTTTCTATTTCATGCATTAAATCTTACCGATATTGTTATTAACTATTAAACTGTGTACCGACATTAAGTTTGGTTTAGCGGTATTATGTACTAAGTTTAGTTAAAGTATATTTCGGTTGAAATTAATAGACAACTGATTCACCCCCCTCTCAGCTACCTTCGGGTCATAACAATTGGTATCAAAGCCTAGTCTTCTTTTTGCAAAAGTTTAAACAGCTTGAGGAGATTCTATGGCAACTAACAATTCCAAGAAGGACAGTCTGAAGCTTGATGGAACTAACTATGGTATATGGAAGATTAGAATGGAGACACATCTAAATTTCATTGGAAGAGACATATGGGATATTACAAATAATGGCTATGTTGGTCCTACTCAAAGTCAACCTAATTCACCAACCTTGGCTAAAGATCAAGAGACTGATTGCAAAGAAAGAGAAGCACTTTTGAGCACATTGTCAGATCCACAAATCATGGGATTATCAGACTGATCTATTGCTAATTCCATTTGTGATAAATTAGAGACATTAAATGAAGGTGATACCACTGTCAAAATTACAAAACTGGAATGCTTCTGGGTCAGGTATGAAAATCTGAAAATGGAAGAAGATGAAAGGGTTTCTGCATTTATGGAAAGAGTTAATGAATTTGTTTTAGGTATACAATGTTGTGGAGGATCCTTAAGTGAAGATGAAATTGTTTCTAAAGTTTTAAGAGCATTGCCACTGGAATACAAAATGAAAGTAACAACTATTAATGAATTGAGAACAATGCCTAATGCATCAGTATCTAGAGATACTTTGGTTGGAAAACTTTCACCTTTTGAACTTGAGGAATTTGGTCCTATTGCTACAATTAAGACAGATTTGGCTTTCAAAGCTTCATCATATGCAACATCATCATCATCATCTAAAAAATCTTATTGGAAAGCACTATATGCTAGAGAACTTGAAGAAATCAGAACAGAGAATGAAGAACTTGAAGAGCTTGAAGCACTATTTGCAATGAAAATGCCTAAAGGTCTAGTTGGTAGTAAGTATGAAGGTAAAGCACCATTTAAATGTTTTAACTACAATAAAATTGGTTATATGGCATCTAGGTGTCCTGATAGACATGCAAGATTGAAAGAAAAAGCTAAAAGAACATATAAGCCTAACCTTGAATATCAGAGATACAAATTTAAGAAGAATAGAGACAAATCATGTTACTATGTTGATGAAGGAGTTACTGATGATTCTGGTGGAACCAACAAACAATGGATGGGCTTTTGTTGCAATAACAGAACATCAACCAACACCCACTGCACAACCGGTAGAGTAGGCCCTGGCAGCTAAAATTGAAGAAAAGGATGAATGGATCATTGATTCTGGATGTTCACATCATATGACTAGTTATAAGAGTAAAATCTTAACCTTTTAGGAATACAATGAAGGTCTAGTAATATTTGGAGATGACAAAGCTTGCTTGATCAGAGGAAAAGGCACTATATCTTTTGATGGTAAGCACAATACTGATAATGTTTACTATGTTGAAGGTTTGAAGCATAATATTTTGAGTGTTGGTCAATTAGTTGAAAAGGGATTTCAATTAAAATTCAAGAATGGTAAATGCAAAATCATGAATAGAACTGGTTTGGAAATTGCAATCGGTAATCAGACTAGAGGTAATATCTTTCATTTGAATAACAATAAGAAGGCATGCTTGATTGCACATATTGATGAAATTTGGTTATGGCATAAGAGACTTTGTCATGTAAATATTGATTGCATTGTGAAAATTAGTACAACTAAGGAAGTAAGGGATTTACCTAAGATTTTTAAACCTCACAATCCGGTATGTAAGGAATGTCAATTTGGAAAGAAGGTTAGAGCAACTTTTAAGAGTATTCCAAAAAATTCCAATAATGTTCTTGACTTAATTCATACTGATTTATGTGGTCCAGCAAGAACTAGAAGTTTACAAGGAGATAGATATTTTATGCTAATCATTGATGATTATTCTAGAATGTGTTGGGTTACTTTTCTCAGTGAGAAATCAGAAGCTTTTGGGAAATTCAAACTATTAAAGGTCATGGTAGAGAATGAAACCGGTAAGAAAATAAAATATTTGAGATCAGATCAAGGAGGTGAATTCACATCTAAGGAATTTAATACATTATGTGAAGTGAATGGAATCATAAGACAATTATCAGCACCTCAGACACTGCAGCAAAATGGAGTTGTTGAAAGGAAGAACATAACTATTTTGGATGCAGCTAGAATCATGATATCAAAAGAAAACCTACCTCATGTGTATTGGAGAGAAGCAGTGAATACAGTTGTTTATACATTCAACAGAGTTCACATCAAAGGTGAAACCGGTAAGACCCCTCATGAACTATGGTTTGGTAGTACTCCTACTCTTAAATATTTTAGAATATTTGGAAGAAAATTTTATATTAGGAGAGATGATTATATTGGCAAATTTGATCCTAGAAGTGATGAAGGAATATTTCTTGGTTTTTCATCTGAGAGCAAGGCATATAGATGTTTTAATAAGAGATTGCAGGAAATCATTGAAAGTTCAAATGTGAAGATTGATGAGAAGTTTAGAAGGTCTATGGACTCTGAACTGGCAGTTGAGATAATCATAGATGAACCTACAATGAGTACACCGGTGCAGAATGTTGATCTAGTCACACTAGCATCATCTGAGAATTCCACAGTGACTGAAGAACAACAGCAAGTGAATACACCCAGGTATGTAAGATTGAATCACTCTAAAAGTCAGATAATTGGGAATAAGTATCAAGGATTTATGACTAGAGGAAGACTGGAAAATGAAGAGGTATGTCTAACTTCTCAAATTGAACCAGCAACTATTAATGAGGAATGTGAAGATAAAATTGGATTAAAGCTATGGAGATGAATTAGAACAAATTGAAAAGAATAACACATGGACATTGGTTCCCCGTCCTAAAAAAAATGTAATTGGAACTAAATGGGTATTTAGAGATAAACTTAATGAAGATGGTAAGGTAATCAGAAACAAAGCAAGATTAGTGTGTAAGGGATATTCATAAAAATAAGGAATTCATTATAATGAAACCTTTGCACTGGTAGCTAGAATTAAGGCAGTCAGATTATTCTTAGATTTTGCCACACACAAGAACTATAAAGTATATCAAATGGATGTTAAATGTGCATTTCTGAATGGTGATCTTGAAGAGGAAGTTTACATTAAACAACCTGATGGATTTTCTTTGACAGATGACAAAGATATGGTTTGTAGGTTAAGGAAAGCTTTATATGGATTCAAGCAAGCTCCTAGAGCCTTGTATGCTAGATTGGACAAATATCTTTTGAAGCTTGGTTACACTAAAGGTAATGCTGACAAAAACTTATATTACAAAGTGACTAATGATGACATCTTGGTTATTGAAGTTTTTTTTTATGATATCATTTTTAGAGTAGAAAATGGATTGTGTAAAGACTTTTCTAATAAGATGCAGGAAGAATTTGAAATGTCTATGATTGGGGAGATAAAATTCTTTCTAGTATTGCAGATTTCACAGACTGATAAAGGTATATTTATAAATCAATCAAATTACTTGAAGGAATTACTTAAGAATTTTGGCATGGAAAACTCTAAATCGGTAAGCACACCTATGACTACAACTGATCATTGAAGGATGAATCAACACTTGTTAATCTGACAAGATACAAATCTATGATAGGAGGTTTATTGTATTTGACACAAACAAGACCTGATATTATGAATGCAATATGTATTGTTTCAAGATTTTAGAGTAATCCTAAGGAAAATCATGAATCAGCAATAAAAAGGATTTTCCGGTACCTACAAGGCACAAAAAATCTTGGCTTATGGTATCCTAAAGATTAAAATTTTGATTTATGTGCATACACAGATGCAAATTGGGCAAGAGATGTAGATGACAGAAAAAGCACCACCGGTGTAGCATTTTTTCTTGGCAGCAGACTAATTTCACGGTTGAGCAAGAAACAAAGTTGTACATCACTATCAATAGCAGAATCAAAATATGTTGCAGCAACAACTAATTGTACATAGGTATTATGGATTAAACAAATGTTGAAGGACATAAAGGTAAAATGCAAAGAACCTATAATAGTTTACTGTGATAATATGGCAGCAATTGATATATCAAAGAATCTAGTATTTCACTCTAAAACTAAACATGTTTCTATAAAATTCAATTTTCTAAAAGAGAATGTTGAAGGATAATAAGTGAAATTGGTTTATGTGAATACTAAAGAGAATATTGTAGATATCTTTACTAAACCTTTGCCTAAGGAAACTTTTGAATATCTAAGAGAGCAGCTTGGAGTTATACCCTCACCGGTAGAAGCATAGTTAGTTGGAGCATGGCATCAAACCGGTAGAATTAATAGAGAAATTTTTCCGGCTTTGATGAAGGAGAGCTACTTCTCAGGGGGAGTAGATTGAATAAATTTGGTTATAACAATTGGTATTTGTAATGAGTTCTATGAACTGTTTGTATTTGGTTTTGTATTGCTTTGGCATTTGATATCAAAGGGGGAAAGATATCTATGGAAAAACATATTATCTTTTGGGGATAGATTATTCATTGGGGGAGAAATTGTTACTCTCTTCTATTTGTATTTTAATGATCTCTTTGGGAGATTGTTGGTTTTTGGTTTTTGGTATTTCTATTTTGGCACTTAGATGGTTTTTCCATCTTGTGTTGCCATCAATGCCAAAGGGAGATATTGTTGGTATTATGGATGTGTTGCATTGTTTTTGTCATTGATGTCAACACTTGTCAACACTTATCTTTGTGGAGATCTTTGGTTATGTTCACTGGCATGTTCAGTGACTTATGCACAGTCACCGACATCTAGTTCACTGTAGGTTATATTGTTCACCGGCACTGAGGTTGATCTGTTATCATCTGGAGATTACTTGGTTATGTCGAAGACATTGTTTGGACACTTGGTTTTGGTGATTTGATTATTGGTCTAATCGAGTTTGCATATTTGTTGTTACCGGCAAATAGGTCTAGGTTATGGACCGGCCAACATTATCTATTCCAGATCAGCATGACACATTACAGAGATGTTTTATTGATTAGTTATTATTGTAAATGCATTTAGCCAACATCATGCATTGCATATTGATTCATTTGTAATTGATTTTATTATAATATCTTAGTGAGCCGACCTACACAATCGGTCTTAGGTTTTGGTATATATATAAGATCTCATTTGTGAGATTATGTAGAGGAAGGTGGAAAAAGGATTGTAATAAGGTATATGCAAATATAAGCAAAGCTACACACGTAATCATTATTTGAAGATTCAAGGAAGGTATGAAGAAAACAATCAGAGCTTAACCAGTACTGAATCCAGCACATGAAGATGCTATTTTCAGTAGTACATTATTATTGGATTTAACCATCCAATTGTAGCCAGTGTGACTCCCATTTTTTGATTGAGCAGTGAGCTCTAGGCAATTGGCCTTTCTGGATGTGCAGACCCCATTTGTACACACATACTATCTGCAGTAGTATCATCTGAATGTGGGTAAGGTTTCCCACCATGGTTTTTCCCCTTATAGGGTTTCCAGGTACAAATAATTATGTTGTGTTGTGTATGTTTTTTGTCTTTCTGTTTCATGCATTAAACCTTACCAGTACTTCTATTAACTGTTAAACTATCTACCGACATTAAGTTTGGTTAAAGTATATTTGGGTTGAAATTAATAGACAACTGATTCACCCTCCCTCCCTTTTAGTTGCCTTCGGGTCCTAACACCATGCCTAATTACAGTCCCGGTTAAGCTCAATACCAGAGGCCTTTGACCTCTTCCTTAAACCCAATTTGATCACCTATGATCGACCAAATCTCCTCCGCATATGATATTGCATTCCACAACCATGACACATGATTTACAATGAGATCTTACATCAATTTATACAAACCCTAAGGCCTAAATAATTTAGGTCAGCCACCTAAAAGATATTACAATAAGATCATTACATACATCCTTATTACAATGATATGCCATGTCGGCTCTAGAACACAACAACAATAACCAATCCATAAATCATCCTGGTAACATGTAGAGAACACACTAACATGATACCAGTCCATAACCTAGATAGGTACCAGACCTAATTTGGGTCCACCATGCCAAAACAATGTCACCAATTAGTTGAGGCATGATTAGGGATAACCTTCTACATTCTGAATTCCATCTAGAAGCCACACCAACACCACTTAGCATTCTATCAAGGTTTCTCAATGAAAGCTCTATCGCTTAAACCTTAAACCCATGTCGATAACACAAGATCTTCTACTGGTAACCAAAACCTATCTGTCGGTAACCAACCATAATAGCTAGTGTTGACATCAATGACAAAACATCAATGCAACATATAATCAATTCATCCATATTGCCAACAAGTTGTTCTCTGGTTATTTGAACTATCTAACAATTGGTATCAAAGTGTTGGTCCTCTCTGCATCTGGTTTCTAGAGAAAAATTCCTAGGCTTGATGGAACAAACTAAAGAGTATGGAAGATTCGGATGGAGACTCATTTGAGATGTCTTGGTAAGGAAATGTAGGAGATCACTGAGAATGTTGTAGCCCCTTTTAATCCGATAGCTGGAAATTATCCTCCGACAAACTAGGATAAGGAGCTTGAGAATGATTGTAGAGCTAGAGATGCCCTCTTGTGTGCAATTTTTGATCAGCAAATAATGGGTTTGACTGACAAATCAATAACAAAGGATATATGGGACAAGTTGGAGACTCTAAATGAAGGTGATGCTACTGTTAAGATTGATAAACTTGATGGTTACCGGATGAGATATGAAAATTTGAAGATGGAATAAGATGAAAGGATTACTGCATTTATGGAAAGGGTAAATGAAATTGTCATGGGAATTGAATGTTGTGGTGGATCTCTAGGTGAAGATGAAATAGTTTCTAAAGTTTTGAGGGCTTTACCACCGCCTTATAAGATGAAGGCTACTGCAATTAATGAATTGAGAACAATGGAAAATAATTTTGTGAATAGGGATCTATCATGTGAAAATACCTCAAGATGTTGATGGTAATTATGCTCATGCCTCAACTAATTGGAGTTATTGTGTTGGCGTGTGTGGATCTAATTTGGGTTCAGTATTATCTACATTACGGATCAATTTCATGAAACATTTTATTGATCCTTTTGATGTGCCTTCGGGATGTTTTATTGGTTGTATGATATTTGTTTGGCCCCAAGCCGGCATGTCTTATGATTTTAGTTTGGTTTTATGTAATGGATTTATCATTTGGGTGGCCGACCTAATAGTTTAGGTCCCAGTTTTGTATAAATATATGTAAGATCTCATTGTAGAAGATATACAAGGAGTGAGTTGTGTAATGATCATATGAGCAAAGGATTTGGTCAGACATAGGTGATCGAGTTGGGTTGGTGCAAGAGGTTTTAGGCCTCTTGTATTGAGCTTAACCAGAACTGTAATCTGGCATGTTTGATGCTATCACCGACAGTTCTTCTCTCTAGATTGTAGTCCAAACATATTGAGGGGGTTCACATCTCTGTACTTAGTGAGACTCCATTGTGATGAGTAGTGCGCACTAGGTAATGTACCTTCCTACATGTCCAGACCCCTATTGTAATCATATACTTGTTGCAGAAGTATCATCTAACTGTGGGTAGGGTTTCCCACCACATTTTTTTCCTTTCTGGGTTTTCCACGTACAAATCATGGTGTTATGTGTTATGGTTGCATGATATTGATTCTTTAGTTTTTATTTATGATTTAATACTTAATCAGTTATTCCGATATAAGGTTTTAAGTGCTTTAATTCACATAATTTCTTAACAAATGATTCATCCCCCCCTCTCTCAGTTGTTCACCGGTTATCCTAACAACACTATTTTCCTAACAATATTAAGCATAATATTTCATCACCCTCATCCTATCTATCTATCCATCCCTTCTCATCCATAACTACTTCTATGTCCATCATTTTACCATCTCATTATCCATACCACCTTCATTCATCATCATCTATTTTATTTGCTTCTAGCCTTATCTCTCATATTTCCTTCCGAGAGCATACTGTTAGGCCCAATATGGAAAGCTAATGTACTGAGAGGGGAGGGGTGAATCAGTACTTCAAAACATTTGTTCAACAATATCTTTACTGTTATGCATAAACCGAATAGTGCAGTAACATAATATAAAACTAAAACAAATAGATAACAATCATACATGATTCACTCCATAACACATATATTTTGATTATGCAAAAACTCTTGGTTAGAGAGAAAAACGGTGGTGGGGATGGCACCCACAACTTCACTACTGCAATAATAAAGAGTGCTCGGTTAGAGCTACATGTTTAGCTATTTCTGATAGCTTACCTTGTTAGGAGTAACAAGATCTGTTAAATCTACCTTGCTAAAGGATTTTACAACACTTCATCTAAATGTTGCACCTAGTTAGAGGCTTTACAATTTATAGACTTGATTAGAGTCTTTTACCCTGTTAAAGGTTTCTCTTACAACTTCAAAATATTACATTAAAATCATTACAAATATCTGCAACTTTACATCTGGAATGTTATAGCAGATTCTATGTGCTCAAAATAGATTACCTTGCTTATAGCATACCTCGGTAACCCATATGGTAACTCGGTAAACCCTTCTGTTTACTCTGTTCTTTGACTATTCTCTGAAAACCTTCTCGGTGACCTCTGTGTCTCTATAATAGTCTTCTTACACTCATGCACACACCTTTAACTCTTACCTCATGCTGTATAAATAGATCTCTTATGATGGTGATCCAATTCATTGCTTCGATCTTACAAACACGATCTATTGAATGAATAACCATACAAAATATTTCATTGGTTAGATAACCTCAAAATCATACACAATCTTTAAGTGCAATTTCCAATGTGATAACGGTTAGATGTGCCTCGATCTTGTAACACATTTTCATATGCATTTCCAGGTTCAATGAATCTAGTAACACATTTTACTCGGTGTAAATCAACTCGGTGTGTCATCTTTGCTGCTCGGTAGACATGTAAGGATACTCGGTAGACAACTCGGTGTATACTGCATTTTGTGACTACTTTCTTTTGTAACTAACTAGACTGTACATACCGATTGAATATTTCAGTAATAGATAACTGACTAGAGTATATAGTATAACTTTGACATAAAACTAATGGCAATCTAATAAGTAGTAACAATCTCCCCTTTTGACATTAGTTCAGATGTTTGACAAAAACTACTTTCAAAGTTATAACACAATAATCTATATACTTGCAAAATTTGACTATACTGACAGTATATACAATAGTCAATAAAATAATATATCAGATATACTCCCCTTATCAATATATTGTATATAACTTTGATTTTGCATGCTTGGTGATCTATTCTTTTTCTGTGCTTACTGTCCTGTATACTACTCGGTATACTGCTCTTGGATACTCTGCTTATTCTACTTGGTATACTCCCCCTGTATACTATACTCCAAATACTATATCATTCTCTCAATACTGTATTAATATTGTATTACTCCCCTAGTACTGTAACATATTACTCTCCAAATATAGTATCACTCCCCCTTTTTGACAAACATCAAAAACTTAATTTCCATTCGGGGGTGGTAACTAAACAAAAATGGATTTGTACTTGGTCCAGACGTCGGTGAGAGCGACAGAGAGTGCATCCTTTCCACTATCCATTAAAGAATTATGTGCTTGAATATCAGCCAATAGTGATATTAAGCCATCTAGAGTGCTTCCCTCTTGAGTAGTAGATAAGTATGTGGCTCGGTTGATCTGTTCTTAGACTGATGAAAGATGAGGAAGGAATAATGTCTAAAGGGTCATTATGTCCATCTGGATCTTGTGTTTGTCATTTCTTAAGTCCAATTGTTGATCCATGAGCCGTTGTAACCTTGTATAAAAATTCTGAATTGAATTTGGCTCGGTGGTCAACTTATTTGAGAGATCGATGATCTTTTTCTCAATTGCCTCTATTTTATTCTTAATGTCTTTAATGAATAAAGAAAATGTGCAGAGTTTTTGAAATAAATAATGAATGTGCTTGAGTTGAGGAGTCAACTTAGCAATAAATTTGACAAGTTTAACTTTGCCAATAGCTATAGCTTTTTGTACCTCTTCTATCATATTGGCAGTGAGCTCTTTGTCTTTCAGCTTGCTCAAATACTCCAATGCATCTACTCCAGATGTCTCTATCTTTGTTAGGAGTTCATCCAGTTGAATGTGGATGGCTGCATCAGTTGATATTGTAGCTTCAGGTAGCATATCTATTAAAAGTTCTTTTACCTTCTGAAGTACTTTATTTTTCTTTTGAATGGCCATTTGCTTCTCTTGTTCGACCTTTTCTTTGCACAGTTCACCAAAATCAATGAGCTCTTGCCCTTTTAATTTTGCTATGTCTACATTGGGAAACACTATGGGTTTTGACAAATCAACTTTAAAACTATGCTTCTTCACTTTCTTTTCTTTACCTTTCACCAATGGAACTAAGACAATTGCTTGTGAGGCTTGATTACCCTTAGTAAGTTGCTCGGTAGAGGCAACACTTTGATCGATTCCTTTAGCCTCTGTAGAGTCCTTCAGTGGTTCAGTACTTGGTGTCTTAGTTGCAACATTTTCAGTGCGAGAAGGTGCTTGATATGTCTGTTCTTAAGTAGTACCTTCTCCTATTGTAGACTTGTGACCTTTAGTGCCTTGATCGGTATCCTAAGGAGTTTCTATTGAGATAGGTTGCTTGACCGGTGGATAAGGCTGAACTTGTTCCAAAACTAATTCACTAGATACAAGTTTTGTATATGCAATACCTTGTATCATTTCCTATTTCGGTGCCTCTGTATCCATGACATCTTCATCTATTTGAATGGTGTCAGTAGGATCTTGTTCGGTAGCATCAGGACCTTGCTCGGTGACATCAGGATCATGCTTGGTGACATCAATGATTTCAACTGTAGCTTGCTCACCGGCATCCTTGATTTTAAATATTTCCTACCACTTATCTTTTGTCTCATTTTCTACTTCAATATATAGCCCATTCATCAGTTTTAAGGCTCTTTGTTTGACAAGAAACTTTGAATTGTAGGTTGTCAGATGTTCCTTTATTTCAGCAACTTACATATCAGGAAAGAGATGGACTAGACTTCTTTCTATGATTTGTTTCTCTAAGTCCATTGCATACTTCCACCTATTATCAATATGCAGATACAATTCATTTGGAAGTGACTTAGCTAGTTCCAATGGAGCTAACCAGAACTTTAGAAGTGTGCAGATGATAGCTTCTTCAATTTGTCTCTTTTCATCATTGTTCTTGGTTTCATACTTGACATATCTAAATCCTCCAAATCGACCATATTCTTTCAAATTAGCACAGAAGTTTTCAACACTATGTATATTTACCTTCTTGCTCTTGACAATCTGAAATTTGCTTGCATCTTCTAATTCGGTATCACTAGACTCTTTTGCCAAAATGATTCTCCAAGTAGATTTCTTGTATGTCTTTGTTACCTTAGGAATAGTAACACTCTTTGTCTTCTTACTCAGTGAAGCTGCAGATGCTCTACTGTTAGGTTGCTTTACTGGAGGTGGATTCGGTGAGACTTTTGATGTGTCTTGTTTCTTTCTCTTTAACACTTTACCATTAGGCAATTCAGTGCTCAGTGTTATAGCTGCCTCTTGGGCTTCAGATTCCTCTTCAGTAATGGCAATGGTGCCTTTGATAGGTGTAGAGGAAGAGTCTTCTCCAAATTTCTCAGACAATGCTTTTATCATTTTTGTTGCCTTTCTTGTAGCTTTGGGTACTACAATATTCATCTTTACCTTTTCCTTTACTTCCTCATAGGTCCATACCTCAGCTCGATAGCATGTCTAGGTAATGTAAGAAATGCATCAATTTGTTGTTTTGTGATGTCAAAATCAATCTTGTAACCCATTGGTGACAAAGATTGAGTCCTCGGTTCCACAGCATTCACATAATAGTAATCGGTGTCAACTTCAAAACATATATCATTTTTGTATTTCTCTACTAGCTGGGGTGGAATCCTATATCTGTTATGCATTTTCTCTTGAAATTTACTAAAGTAATCATCCATGATATCATTGAAATTATCACCTAACTTCTTAATGAAGTCATTAATCTGATGGGTGATAGGTCGGTGCAGCTCCCAAACAACTTTACCGACTGATGGAAAGAATTTTTCAAAGTAGAAAAACATGCATACTAGTAGTGATCCAAACTTTAGAGTATTAGCCGAGTTGTTCTTCTTTGGCTTCCTGATGGTGTTCAGATTTTCAAATAGGTTCTTCAGCAACACCTCGCATAGGTCAATTTTCATTCCCTTTTTCACAATTTTGTAAGCCAAGTCTACTGCTGCACAGGGAACACTATTTTCCCTTGCCAATTGGAAGAAACAATAGCCCATTACTCTAATGGAAAATTTTAGTTCTTCATCAGTGACATTATTCAGTTTCAATCCTCTGCAATCAAATTCCACTCCGATTAAACTGATCAATTCCTTCTATGATATCATCTTCTGGGCTTGGGCATGATCATAGATAGGGTAACCGGTAATCAGATGAATGATTTCCTTGGTAATTTTAAATGGTTTCTCTTCTAGCCACATGAAATCATTGTTAGAGTAATTGGGTCTTTACTTGATTAATTAAACAATATTTGTTTAATTCTTTAAGTTTCCAATTATCTTTTTACACTTAAGCTAACATTAGGTGCATATAATTAATTATTTTAATTAATTATTATGTGCAAGCCTAGGGTTTTCCCTTTTTAGGGTTTCTTGACCTATTAGAGGTTACTTTTTCTTTTCATTGTATTATCTTTTCAAAATACATTTTTGGTGAATTGGAGCTCTCTTTTTTGGAGAATATCTTTCTTGTGTTTTGTATGTTCTTCAGATTTTGCTTCATTACTTCTCCTTGTAACAGGTTATTCAGCTTGTAGAAGATCTTCAGGCTACTGTGGAGTTGTATTTCTCAGCTCCTATATGGTATCAGAGCTCAGATCTACAACTACTTGTTCCTATTTTTTGAGAATTTTGCATTTGAAGCAGATCTGGGGTTTCAAGCATTTTTTGTGTGCTTAGGGTTAAGGTTTTTTTCTGAGCACTTTGAGCCTAAACGGACCTCACCATCGTGCTCACAAGACCCAAAAACCCCTATAGTCATATAAAATTTGTCCATTTTTGACCCCTGAGCATCTGGGTGATTTTTTTTCTCCAAGCCAGGTCGTACGACCCTGGCACGCAAATCGAGAAAAAAATTTGAGAAAAAAAAATTGCCTTTTTACGGCATGTAGGCCGAATTGTTTTTGATTTTTTTTTTAAAAAAAAATTTACAAAAAAAAATCAAAAAAATCCAAAGGAAAGCAATCAAAAAAAAGTTTTTTTTCAAAACAAATTTTTGCTTGGGCAACGAACCTAACAGTTCGGCGTCATATGGACCCGTTAGGCTGGCCCCACTTGGTGCCGCAAGCTATAGGCCTCCAGCTCCAGCAAAGCCCGCCGGCTTCCACTCTCGCTCTGGCGACTCTCTAGTGAAACCCCCCCCTCGCCGACCGCTACTCTGGCCCCCGCCGGCGAACATTTCCGCCGCTCCGGGCCCCGCCGGCGAGCCACCACCGCCGGGCTGCACCACCTCCACCGAGCCACGCCACCTCCACCCGGCCTCTGTGCCGCTCCACCCCTGCATCACCTCCGCTCGGCCCGAGCGCCACCTCCGCCCGGAGCACCACCTGCTCCTCCTCTCTAGTCTTTTTGAGAGGGGGTTGGTTTTTTGGGCCTAGATTGTGCATCCGGAGTCAGATTTTGGCGAATGAATAGGCGTTGGAAAGGTGATTCTGAGCCGGACCTCATGGTGGTGGATTTTTTCTTGAATCTTTTGTTTGACTATTTTTTTACCAATCAAAGTTGGGCTTCCTTTTTGCACTTTCGAGGCCATAGAATGGGCAAATGGACTCCGTTTTTTGAAAACGAATAGGCGTTGGAAAGCTCTCAGCATGCTCTATTTAGATTTGTGATATTTTTTCTCAAAATTTTCACCAGGTACATGAGATATCAGTTTGAATTTTTTTTGCTTATGCACTACTTCCTTCTCATTACTATGTACTAGGGTTTGGGTTTCTCCATTGTGGGGGGGTGTTTTTTTTCTCACTTTCTATCATTTATATCAGAAATCCAGAACACCTAAACTCTCAAAACAAACAAACCCTTCTGTATCTTCTATCTATTCTGAAAGATCACATAATAAAAACAACCAATAAGCAGGTGCAGGTGCAGAGTTTTTTCTTTGTTCTCATGGCAGATCCTTCAGTTGAGTTATTGACTTCACATAACTATCACACCTGGAAGCCCCGCATCATGAGGCTTCTTAGGTCATGAGGGTTGTGGGCTACTTTGGATGAGGTTTAGCCAGACCTACAACGTCCTTATGATGTTCTTATGTACCGAAACAAGCTAGATGAGGCCATGGATTTGATCGCTTTGCATGTCTCTGACAGTCTTCTGTTTCACCTTGATGAGTTGCTTACTCCTCGGGATATGTGGTTGAAGTTTGATTCTCTCTTTGAGAGGGTCAATGAGATTCGGGCATTACAGATTGAGGCAGAGTTGACTTCTTTGTTACCTGATTCCTTTCCCACTATTGAGGATTTTTTGAACAAATTCAAGACTACTAGATCTGTTCTTCAGGGATGTGGAAAGAACAAGACTAATACAAAGTGCATTCAGTTGATTCTTTCAAAGCTTCGGGGTCCCTTTCAGTTTTTTGCCTTTGATTTCTACTCCACCATGGATGGCTTGGGTACTAATTTCACCATGCCTAGCTTTGATGTCTTTTGTGAGTGCTTGTCTCGTGAGCAGTCTCATCTTTCTTAGCTGGATATGCTCTCAGGCTCTAAGAACAAAGCATTGGTTGCTCAGTCCTCTAAGGAGAAGGACAAATAGAAGCAAAAACCGAAGCCAAAAAAGCCTTCTGTAGATAGTGAGAATTCCTCCAAGCCTGCTCCTAAGTCTGATTCAAAACCAGTTCCTCCCAAACAAGGGAAATCTTCACAGTCTGGTGAGTCTTCCTCCAAGACTAAGAAGAAATCATCAGACACTTGCAGTTTTTGTGGAAAGGATGGACATCCAATTTCCAGGTGTTGGAAACGACTAGAGGCTTTAGAGGAAGCCATGCAACAGCATCACATTTCCTCACCTCAAGCATCTTCTCCTTCCATAGGGAAAGGTCATGCTCTCATTGCTAGAGCTTTAACCTCTAGGTCCACTTGGATTCTAGATTTTGGTGCTTCTCACCATATGACACACACTCAGTAGTTGGTTACTTTTCTTGCCTCTTGTGGTATTTCACAGATTGCAGTGGGTGACTCAGTTCAGCTTTCTGTCTTGGGTTCAGGTTCTATCTCTTTGGATGGGGGTACTCTACAAGATATTTTGGTTGTCCCTGACATCTCGACGAACCTCCTATCCATTTGTCAAATTTGCCACTCTGGCTCTGGTAAGACAGTTGAGTTCTCACCACATGATGTGGTTATTCGGGACCTCCATGACCCTGATTTGGTTGTGGCTTCTGGTAGTGTGGATTCTACATCTCGTCTCTACAAGTTTGATGAATTTGAGCCCTCTTCGGGTATAGGTTCATCTCTCATAGCACATGCAGATTCAATGAGTAAGCTATGGCATGAGCGATTGGGCCATGTCAATTATAGATATCTTCAGTAGATGAGTACACAGGCACTTGTTCTTGGGCTCCCATAGATTTCCTGCACTGATGGTATTTGTCATGGTTGTGTTCTTGGCAAGCATCATAGAGATCCCTTTCCAAAGGGGAGAGCCTCTCATGCTTTGGCACCCTTGGAGTTGATTCACAGTGACCTCATGTCATTTCCCACTCCTTCTTTTTCAGGGGCCAAGTATGTACTCACATTTATTGATGACTTCTCCAAACGCACATGGGTGTACTTTCTTAAGTACAAGTCTGATGTCTTTGATTCATTTTGAATCTTCAAGACATATGTCGAGAAGTAGTCTGGCTGTTCTATTCGGCGGATACATACAAATAATGGGGGGGAGTATGTGAATCAGGCTTTCAGAGATTTTTGCACTGAGCATGGTTTGCAGCATTAGTTTACTATTCCCTACACCCCTCAATAGAATGGTGTTGCTGAACACAAGAACAAAACTTTACGGGAGATGGCAAATTATATGATTCAATCCAGGTCCATGGATTCATCTTTTTGGGCTGAGGCAATCAATTGTGCCAACTATATTCAGAATTGGATGCCTCACAAGGCTATTCGACATATGACTCCTGAGGAGGCTTGGTCTCATGACAAGCCTGATGTTTCCTTTTTTTGAGTATTTGGCAGTGAGGCATGGGCCTTTATTCTTGATGCTTAGAGGAAAGCCATGGAGTGGAAGAGCTGACCACTCATTTTTGTTGGCTACTGTGAGGATGTTAAGGCGTACAGGTTGTTTGATCCTAATTCCAAAGAGGTCTTGTTTCGATGGGATGTTCAGTTTGATGAGCATCTTCCCACAGTGTATACCCCTACGCCAGTGTCTACTCCTCTGCCTACTCCGGCCACTGCACCACAGGATCTTTTTGAGGATGATTCTGATGATGGTGCTGATGATCCACCATCCCCACCTCCACCATCTCCACCTCCACCTGCTCCACCTCAGATGCCCAAGTGGGCTCACCTTATTGTTGCAGCAGCAGGTCCTCTGGCTGGTGATCCTTCAGATACTCGTCGTACTCATTCTCATACTGTGGGTTCTAGTCTTTTGAGTCATGCTTTTTCAGATGATCCTCAGAAGTTTTCAGAGGCGACAAGTCACCCTGAGTGGGATTGTGCTATGGAGGAGGAGTATTCTTCTTTGATGAGGAATCATACATGGGATCTTTGTCCTCTTCCTAAGGGCAGAAAGATGGTTCGGTGTCACTGGTTGTATCGCACTAAATATGTTGTTGATGGTTCCATTGATAAGTACAAAGCACGTCTTATTGCAAAGGGTTTTTCACAGGTTGAGGGTATTGATTAGTCCGAGACATTTGCCCCTGTTGCCAAGATGAATTCCATTTGCTTTGTACTATCTCTTGCAGTTTCTCATCGTTGGCCTGTTTTTCAGATGGATGTGAAGAGTGCCTTCTTGCACGGGGATCTACAAAAGGAAATCTACATGGAACAACCTCAAGGATTTGTGAAGGATAGTTCTTTGGTTTGCAGACTTTGGCGTTCATTGTATGGTCTCAAACAGGCCCCTCGGGCTTGGTATGAGAAGATGGACTCTTTCTTGCTCTCCATTGGGTTCTCCCACAGTCATTCTGGTCACACCGTCTACATTCAACTTCTTGAGGGTGACATCTTGATTCTTGTGCTATATGTTGATGATCTTCTCATCACGGGTAGCTTATCATCTATGATTCAGCATATTCAGCGTGCCTTGATGGATCAGTTTGAGATGACAGATCTCAGTCTGTCGCACTATTTCCTTGGTCTTCAGGTGATTCAGTCTTCTGATGGGATCTCTCTCTACCAACAAAAGTATGCTCTTGACATGCTTCAACACTTCGGCATGCTTGATTGCAAGCCTACTCCCACTCCATTTCAGTCAGGGGTTGTTTTGACCACATCTTGTCCCACTCCTTCAGTCAATTCTACACTTTACAGGCAGTTGGTTGGTAGTTTGTTGTACCTGACTCACACCCGTCCTGATATTTCCTTTGCAGTTGGTCTTGTCTCTCGATTCTTCCATGATCCTCATGAGAGTCATTAGCAAGCTGCCAAACATATTTTGAGGTACATTCAGGGCACTAGTTCTCATGGCATTCATTATACATCAGGGGAACCTCACATTGTTGGCTACATTGACTCAGATTGGGCTGGTGATGTCACTGATCGGAAGTCTACTTCCGTCTTTGTTTTTTGTCTTGGCTCTGGTCCTATCACATGGTCTTGCAAGAAGCAGACTGCTCACGCATTATCATCTACAGAGGCTGAGTACTGATCTGTTGTGCTCGCTAGTCAGGAGATCTTATGGCTTCGATAGTTGATGACTGAGTTTGGTTTTCCTCCTGATAGTCCCAGTGTTCTTTGGTGTGACAATCAGAGTGCTATTCATATTTCCTGCAACCCGGTAGAGCATCAATGGATGAAGCACATTGAGCTTCACATGCATTTTATCTGTCAGTTGATTCAGGATGGTGTTCTCATTCTGGAGTACATTCCCACTTCTGAGCAGGTTGCAGACATCTTCACGAAACCTTTTGCATCACCGTGCTATCTTCAGTTGTGCTCTATGCTTGGTGGTGCAGGGGCACAAGACTAAAATTAATCATTTCTTCTTCAATGAATTTCATGTTTTGTTTCAAGGTGTTGTAAGGGACCTTAGAATCCCATTTTCATGTTTATTTTGGATAATAAAGTCCTCATAGTCCATTTTTGTAAGGCCTAGTGGCCTAGGGTGCTTTATAAACTCTATGGTCAACTATGGTCAAAAGGACTTAGGATGTGTGGATTTAGTGATTCAAGTGTATTTTGGTCTAATTAGGTCCAAAATAATATGTTTAGGCTCCTAGGTCTATGTTTGAAGATAGTTTGTTGGTAAAATACAAAATTGTCAAAAAATTGACAAATGTTGTCAATATTGGTGAACAACTTTTTGAAAAGTTGTTAAAATCAATTCCTAACATTCACAACCACCTGATTTCGGTTGGAACATGTTGGGATGGCTATATTATGCCTCAACAAACCAATTTGGAGGTTGGTTGAAGAATAATGTGAAAGTTGATAATTTGAAGCAATAAAAATTCTGTATTTTCCTGCAAATTTGCTGCTATTTTGGTTGGTACGGGCTTGTACGATCTGAAAACTGAAAAATTCTTCCATGATGAGTTAGAGGGGTGAAATACCTTTCATTTGAGTCCAACTAGAGCATTTGAAGTGGAGAAATAAGCGAGATATCAAAGTTTTAGTGAAGACAGCCCGTGAAAGGGCATAAACCTAGGGTTTCACATTTCTTTTCCCTTTTCTTCCATTTTAACCATGAAAAAAATCTAAAACTCGGTTGGATGGAAGATTTGGGACTGTATTTTAAGATTTTCTTTGTTTCAAACCTGGAGGAAGTGTTTGGAAAGAGCAGAAATTAAAAGAAGCCAGACATCTCTATGTGGCTGGCAATGCAAAAGTAGTAAAAAGACACAAAAAAACCCCATAACTATTGGTGAATTGTAAACCAGTGTATAAAACCTTGGAATTGGCATTATTTTGGATTCCCATAAATTCTCAAAGTCATACTTTTCTGATATGGTGTGTAAAAATGGTACTTCCTTCATTAAGTGCTTGAATTAGTCCTTGTTGTCATCATTGAGGGTTTGGTAGAAATGTGGTTTGTTGAAGCCTTCAAGCCCTTTCCTTTTGGAAAAAGTGCTGCCCAGGGGAGTGTATTTGATGTGTGCAATAAAATCTAGGTGTCCTTTGGAGATTTTGTGTTGTAAGCCAAAAAGTTGTTTTTGGAGACTAGTGGGCCTAGAGAGCCAAATTGGGCTTGGATACCTTGGGGACTTGGAGGAGAAAACCAGAGGGTGGATTTGGATATTTTATGATCCATTAGACCTATCAAACCTGTACAAGGCTTTGGGAAACATATAAACCTTACTTGGAGGGGAGTGAGCCATTTGAGCACTTTTTGAGCATTTTGCCTGTGGGGTTGTTAATCCATTAATGGTGACTTTTGTGAAATGTCTCAATGGGGGGTTATGGGGAAGGAAAAATATGTGTTGAGATGTTATATTTGTTCTTGTAAGGTGTGAGGTCTGGTTGGGAGAACCTCTTTTCCCAAAGGGGTAGTGTTGCCTATTGAGCAAGTGAGCAATTTGGGTTTTTCCAAGTTGTGTAGACCATACCTCTACATCAATTGGTATCAGAGCAAGTGTGATCCTTAGGAGAAGGATTGTTTCAGTTTAGCCATGTCAGGGGAAGAAGAAGAGGGTGAGTTGTCCTCAAGGATGACTAATGCACAAATAGTGAAGTTTTTGAAGGATCAAAACTTGGTTCACAAGATTGATTCCTTGCAGAAGGAGGTTGATAGACTTAATGGGGAACTTCGTAAGAAAAGTGGTGGAAACTTTGATTTTGTTGAAGAAGGGAGTGATGAGGAACCCCTTGAGCAGGATAAAGAAGAAGAAGTGCCTGCTGATCAGAGACTACTTGTGAAGACCTTGAAGGCCATGGAGAGAAGGACCATGGATGTTAGGTTGGACCTACCTTCCTATGATGGAAACTTGAATCCAGATGCTGCTGTGGATTGGATTGATGCCCTCACAAGCTTCTTTGAATGTGAAGACATACCTGAAAATCAGAGAGTTAAGATTGCTAAGTCTAAGTTGAAGGGACCAGCCCTTACATGGTGGAATTTCACTCAAGATGATAGGGTGAAGGAGAAGAAGAATCCAGTGACCACTTGGAAGAAGATGGTTGCATTGATCAGGGATGCATATGTTCCTGATGATTATGAAGTCCAACTTCATAAGAGGAGAATGAGTTTGAGACAAAAGGAGATGAGTGTCTCAGATTATACTCAAGAGTTCCATAAATTGGTGATGAAGTCCAAGGTAGTGGAGCCTGAATGTGTGAAGCTTGCAAGATATTTGCAAGGGTTGAGAATTACCATTCAAGATGAACTCAGTCTAAGCAGCCCTCCCACAGTCCAAAAATGCTTTCAACTTGCTTTGAAGGTTGAGGAGAAACTCAAGAGGAAGAGTGATCAAAGTGGAAGAGGGAGAGGGCAAAAAGACTTTGGAAATAGGGGCAGAAATATGTCTCAAGGAAGAGGACAAGGTTCCAAAGACCTTGGTGAATCAAGTCAAGGAAATGAACAAGGGGAAGGCAGCTCTAGAGGATCTTTCAGAGGAAAGAGAGGAAGCTTTAGAGGAAGAGGTAGTGGAAGAGGCCTAGAAGGCATAAAATGCTATAGGTGTCATCAAATGGGGCATGTTGCATCCAAATGTCCAGAGAAGGCAAACAAACAAGGTGAAAGGAGAGCAAATTTGGTGAGAGATGAAGACACACATAGTGTTCACTCTCATGGATCCTTTGTGCAGCCTGAACAAGGAGAGATCATGATGATGAGGAGGACATTGATCAAAGCACCTAGTCCACTAGAGCCACCCCAAAGGAAGGCACTTTTTAGAACTACTTGTAGAAGTGGTGACAAAGTATGTAGTGTGATGATTGATTCAGGTTCTACTGATAATTTGCTGTCCATTGAGGCAGTAGAGAAACTAAAATTGAAGAGGATTAAGCATCCAAGACCCTACAAGGTCTCATGGCTTACAAAGGGGCAGCAAACCATCATTGAAGAACAAGCATGGGTGGAGTTTTCTATTGGAAAGTACAAGGACAAGGTACTTTGTGACATTGTACCCATGGATGCATGCCATTTGCTGCTTGGCAGGCCATGGCAATATGACATGAAGTCAAGGCATGATGGTGAGAAGAACACATACACCATTTGGTATAAAGGTGAGAAGGTAACTTTACTACCCCTACCTGATAATGGTGAAGAAGCAAAGGACTCTAAAATCATGTTTGTAGGTGAGAAAGAGTTTTTAGAATGCTTGAAAGAGGAGGATACTCCTTGTTATGCTTTGGTTGTGTTGCCAAAACAGGAAGAAAAGAAGGTGCACAAAAAGAAGGAAGAATCTAGGAGGATAGGACCAAAGGAGGTGGCTGATTTGCTTGAGACCTACAAAGACATTGTAACCAAGGAGTTACCTGATTCCTTACCTCCTATTAGAGAGATTAGCCATAACATTGATCTGATTCCAGGGGCTACACTTCCCAATAAGGCTGCCTATAAGTTAACACCCCAACAAAATGAGGAAATGGCAAGACAAATCCAGGAACTCTTAGATAAGGGTTTGATTTCTAAAAGTATGAGTCCATGTGCTGTTCCAGCTGTGCTAGCACCTAAGAAAGAAGGTACATGGAGGTTATGTATAGACTCAAGGGCCATTAACAGGATCACTATCAGGTATAGGTTCCCTATGCCTAGGATTGAGGACTTGTTGGATCATCTAGGGGGTGCAAGGTGGTATTCAAAGGTGGATTTGAAGAGTGGATACCATCAGATCAGAATAAGGGTTGGAGATGAATGGAAGACAGCATTCAAGACTAATGAAGGCCTCTATGAATGGAGGGTTATGCCCTTTGGTTTGTCCAATGCACCTAGTACATTCATGAGACTCATGAATGAGGTCTTGAAACCTTTTCTTGGTAAATTTGTCATTGTTTACTTGGATGATATTCTCATATTCAGTAAGAATAGAGATGAACATGTGCAGCATTTGAATTTGGTCCTTAAAAGATTGCAAGAGGCTAAGCTCCTAATCAATATAGACAAGTGTCTTTTCATGCAGGAAGAGTTGGTGTATCTTGGTTTCATTGTTTCAGGTGGAAGTGTCAAGATGGATCCTGAGAAGGTGGAGAGCATCTTGAATTGGCCTTCTCCAAGGTCAATGACTGAAGTTAGAAGCTTCCATGGCTTGGCTTCCTTTTACAGGAAGTTTATAAGAGGCTTTAGCCAAGTTTGTGCACCTATCCTAGATACAATCAAGGGAGGACAAAAGTGCAAGTTTGTATGGACCAAGGAGGCTGAGGAGGCTTTTCAAAGTCTCAAACAAAAGGTAGCAAAGCAGCCTATACTTGCTTTTCCAGATTTTCAAAAGGTTTTTACTATTGAATGTGATGCATCTAATGTTGCAATAGGGGCTGTTTTGAGTCAAGAGGGTAGGCCCATTGCATTCTTTAGTGAGAAACTTAATGAGGCAAAGAGAAAGTATTCCTCATATGATTTGTAAATGTATGCACTTGTACAAGCTTTGAAAAAGTGGAGGCATTACCTCCTTCCAAAAGAGTTTGTTGTTTTTACAGACAATCAGGCACTTAGCTTCTTGAATAGCCAAGAGAAGTTGAGTCACAAGCATATGAAATGGGTAGAATCAATCCAAGCATATACCTTTACAATCAAACACAAAAAGGGAGTTGCAAACAAGGTGGCAGATGCCTTGAGTAGAAGATCCTTGACAGTGCAAGAGGTGAAGTTGCAAAGTGTGGGGATTGACTCCTTGAAAGGTATGTATGAAGGTGATGAAGACTTTCATGAAATTTATAAAGTTTGTTCTGATTTTTCTGAAGCATACCATGTTGAATATGCTGATTACTTGATCCAAGATGGTTTATTGTTCAAAGGACATCAACTATGCATTCCTAGGTGTTCAATGAGGGAGAACATTGTGAAAGAAAAACATTGTGGAAGCATGAGTGGACATTTTGGTTTGGATAAAACTCTTGAGCAGGTACGAAGACATTATTATTGGCCTAAAATGCAGGTTGATGTGAGAAGATTTGTAGAGACTTGCAGCATTTGTCAAAAGGCTAAGGGTACTTCCACCAATGCTGGTTTGTATCAACCATTACCCATACCTACAAGGCCTTGGGAAAGTTGTAGTATGGATTTTGTAATGGGGCTGCCTAGGACTCAAAAGGGATTTGATAGCATCTTTGTTGTTGTTGATAGGTTCAGTAAGATGGCACATTTCTTGCCATGTAAGAGCACAAGTGATGCAACCTATGTAGCAAATTTGTTTTTCAAAGAGATTGTGAGGATTCACGGACTTCCTCTAACAATTGTGTCTGACAGAGATGTGAAATTCATTGGCCACTTTTGGAGAACCTTATGGAAGAGGTTGGGAACAAACTTGAACTTTAGTTCAGCCTACCATCCACAAACAGATGGGCAAACTGAAGTTGTGAATAGGTCCTTGGGAAACCTATTAAGATGTTTGACAAAGCAATATGGAGAGAAGTGGGATGTTGTACTTCCACAAGCTGAATTTGCATTCAATGACTCTGTGAATAGGAGTACAGGAAGGAGTCCATTTCAGATTGTGTATGGGCAAAATCCAAGAGGCATCTTGGAGTTGAGAGACCTTCCACATGATGGGCAAATAAGTGCTCATGGAGAGCAATTTGCTGATAGCATGAAGGAGATCCATGATCAAGTACGGTTGGCACTTGAAAAGAGCTCTCAAAAGTACAAGGAGATTGCTGATAAGAAGAGGAGAGATGTACAATTTTAGATTGGTGATATGGTGTGGGTGTATTTGAGGAAGGAAAGATTACCAAAGGGGAAGCATACTAAGTTACTCATGAAGAAAGTGGGTCCTTGCAAAGTGTTGAAGAAGCATGGGTTGAATGCCTATGAGATTGCTCTTCCTCCTAATCTTGGTATTTCTCCTATTTTCAATGTATGTGATCTAACACCATATAAAGGTAATGTTGTTGCAGGTATGGACTTTCAGATTGAAGAAGTTCAAGAGGATATGGCTGCCATACCTCATCATGCACCAAAGAAACTTGAGAAAATCATTGATGAGAAAGTCATCAAGAAGACCAGAAACAAAGAGTACAAACAATACCTTGTGAAATGGGTAGGAAAACCTGTTGAAGAGGCTGTATGGATGGATGAGGCAGAGATTCTGAAGCATGGTACTTCATTGGACCAACTTATCTCATGTGGAAATGAGATCAGCCCACCCTGGGAGTATGGTGCAGGGGCACAAGACTAAAATTAATCATTTCTTCTTCAATGAATTTCATGTTTTGTTTCAAGGTGTTGTAAGGGACCTTAGAATCCCATTTTCATGTTTATTTTGGATAATAAAGTCCTCATAGTCCATTTTTGTAAGGCCTAGTGGCCTAGGGTGCTTTATAAACTCTATGGTCAACTATGGTCAAAAGGACTTAGGATGTGTGGATTTAGTGATTCAAGTGTATTTTGGTCTAATTAGGTCCAAAATAATATGTTTAGGCTCCTAGGTCTATGTTTGAAGATAGTTTGTTGGTAAAATACAAAATTGTCAAAAAATTGACAAATGTTGTCAATATTGGTGAACAACTTTTTGAAAAGTTGTTAAAATCAATTCCTAACATTCACAACCACCTGATTTCGGTTGGAACATGTTGGGATGGCTATATTATGCCTCAACAAACCAATTTGGAGGTTGGTTGAAGAATAATGTGAAAGTTGATAATTTGAAGCAATAAAAATTCTGTATTTTCCTGCAAATTTGCTGCTATTTTGGTTGGTATGGGCTTGTACGATCTGAAAAATGAAAAATTCTTCCATGATGAGTTAGAGGGGTTGAATACCTTTCATTTGAGTCCAACTAGAGCATTTGAAGTGGAGAAATAAGCGAGATATCAAAGTTTTAGTGAAGACAGCCCGTGAAAGGGCATAAACCTAGGGTTTCACATTTCTTTTCCCTTTTCTTCCATTTTAACCATGAAAGAAATCTAAAACTCGGTTGGATGGAAGATTTGGGACTGTATTTTAAGATTTTCTTTGTTTCAAACCTGGAGGAAGTGTTTGGAAAGAGCAGAAATTAAAAGAAGCCAGACATCTCTATGTGGCTGGCAATGCAAAAGTAGTAAAAAGACACAAAAAAACCCCATAACTATTGGTGAATTGTAAACCAGTGTATAAAACCTTGGAATTGGCATTATTTTGGATTCCCATAAATTCTCAAAGTCATACTTTTCTGATATGGTGTGTAAAAATGGTACTTCCTTCATTAAGTGCTTGAATTAGTCCTTGTTGTCATCATTGAGGGTTTGGTAGAAATGTGGTTTGTTGAAGCCTTCAAGCCCTTTCCTTTTGGAAAAAGTGCTGCCCAGGGGAGTGTATTTGATGTGTGCAATAAAATCTAGGTGTCCTTTGGAGATTTTGTGTTGTAAGCCAAAAAGTTGTTTTTGGAGACTAGTGGGCCTAGAGAGCCAAATTGGGCTTGGATACCTTGGGGACTTGGAGGAGAAAACCAGAGGGTGGATTTGGATATTTTATGATCCATTAGACCTATCAAACCTGTACAAGGCTTTGGGAAACATATAAACCTTACTTGGAGGGGAGTGAGCCATTTGAGCACTTTTTGAGCATTTTGCCTGTGGGGTTGTTAATCCATTAATGGTGACTTTTGTGAAATGTCTCAATGGGGGGTTATGGGGAAGGAAAAATATGTTGTGAGATGTTATATTTGTTCTTGTAAGGTGTGAGGTCTGGTTGGGAGAACCTCTTTTCCCAAAGGGGTAGTGTTGCCTATTGAGCAAGTGAGCAATTTGGGTTTTTCCAAGTTGTGTAGACCATACCTCTACATCACTTGGGGTGAAGGAAGTTGTCCTTGGGGGATCTTTATGAGGCCTTCCTTCCTTCTTCTTCTTTCAGCATGTTCTTTTTTCTCTTTTTGGAAAGGAGTTTTTTTCCCACTAGGTTTTCTCCTTTGTCTCCGTTTCATAGAGATTTCATTGTATTTGGGTACCTGATCAGGCCTTGTTGTCGGGACCCATATTTCATGTTTTCAGTAGTTGTTCTAGGTTTTAGCTTCTCCCTAAGTCTAGCTTAAGGGGGGGTGTTAGAGTAATTGGGTCTTTACTTGATTAATTAAACAATATTTATTTAATTCTTTAAGTTTCCAATTATCTTTTTACACTTAAGCTAACATTAGGTGCATATAATTAATTATTATATGCAAGCCTAGGGTTTTCCCTTTTTAGGGTTTCTTGACCTATTACAGGTTACTTTTTCTTTTCATTGTATTATCTTTTCACAATACATTTTTGGTGAATTGGAGCTCTCTTTTTTGGAGAATATTTTTCCTGTGTTTTGTATGTTCTTCAGATTTTGCTTCATTGCTTCTCCTTGTAACAGGTTATTCAGCTTGCAGAAGATTTTGAGGCTACTATAGAGTTGTATTTCTCAACTCCTATAATCATCAAGAACTCTGCTCGGAACAAACTTGACCCACTGGGGTTTGAACACATGAGGATAGGTTAGGGCTTTAGTTAATCCCTTGACTTTGATGTGCTCATACTTGATGTTCAATATACCATCGGTACATAGCTCATCATAGGTGTCTCTAATTTCAACATGACTGAGTTCTTCAACACGACATCTGGTGAAGAATCTCACATCTTTGACTAACAACACTCTATCCAGGATGAGTGAAAAGGAGGTTTTGTCATCCGATTCAGAAGCGATTTTGGGAGTCAAAGAGTATTTTAGTGAGGGATTTTCTACATTCTTGACAACTATGGGATCTTGGATCTTGGGCGCCATTTGAAGATTTCAGATAAAAAACTAACAAAGAGTCCTTAGGGTTTTAGGATTTCAAATGATGGGCGCTTTATACTTAGCAAATAATGGCAACTAGATATGCTCGGTAAACTAGCTTAACAATGTGTTGAGATTTGATGTAAATACCTTGAATTTGCTTTGTAGGAGGTTTGATCGCACAAATGCTTTTAAGTACACAAAATACCTTATCGGGCTCCGTGCAGAATGCACTCGGCTCCTCTTTAACCGATTTACTCTCCTTTTTCATTTTAACCGAGTAACCAAACTTCCTTCATTCACTGACTTGACAGGCTTCTTGTAAAGTGCTCTAAAAGACTTTGATAGAATTTCAAATTTACTAATACATATTAACTTGCAGATTTTTGAATTTAGTACATAATATAATAGGAACTGTTAAGATTTTAACCTTCAGAGAATGCAGTCCCTTCATACCTTTACCAATTAATTTGGAATAGGTGCACCTAACTCGGTAGGTAAGGTGCTTTCTGCATTTGACACAATTTCCTTCTTTTTCCAAATCATCTTTAATTTTTCTTTTATTTCTTCAGTGTCTTTTCTAGGTTGATCTCTGCAATCTCCACCTAAGTGTCCAGCTTTGTGACAATGAAAACATGTCATACCAAGATTTCTCCATGATCCTCGGTTGTACATCCCAAACCTTATAAAATAGTTGGCACTTATATGTCCATATCTTCCACAACATTCACACCATATCCTTGCATTATAATCCCATGGTACTACAGAATACTATCGGTAAGGATCTGTGTGAGTTCAGTAACCTCTAGCATTTGCTCGGTGTGCATACCACACATAGTTCTTTTGCTTAAACCAGCACTTCTCGGTACTATGTCCATATCTATTGCAGTTTTTACAAAACCCTTTGAATTTTGCCTTTTGATAATTGTTAAGAGACTTTGTCCTATATTGATTAGATGTGTGACCATATTTATTGCAATTGTAACAATAACCATTGGACTTAGTGGCATTTAGTTGCTTACCTTTTTTGATTTGGCATATGTTAGCAGTGTGACCTTGATTTCCACAATACTTAGAAATAGGCTTCTTTCTTTTGATGTTCTTCTTGATTCCATCTTGCTTTGATGATTCTCCTCTCTCGGTAGTATGAATTCCTTTCTTGGTAGAGACTTTTCCTTTGTAACCGAGTCCTACATCTTTGTTGGGTCTTCTTGTATTCAGCTGCTCATCCAAAATCTTTGATGCTTCATAACTCTTCTTCAATGTTTCTTTGGATTTATTCTCTATTTCAAGTTCATCGGTCAACCTTGATACTTCAAGTTTCAATGTTTGATTCTCATCATTTTTCAGAATTACTTCATGATGTGCATAACCTAGTTGATTTGTTAGGTTTTGTTGAATTCCAGTCAACCTTGTGATTTCATCATTCTTATCAGATACTAAGACTTCAAGTTGTTGTTTCTCTCTTTCTAGATCTCTTACTTTATCCTCAGTTGTTCTCAATGCATCAAGATTTTTAGTCATCTATGTGCCGAAAGGTTCATGTTCTCTTTTCATTGCTTTCAGTTGATTAGCCAATGCTTTGTTCTTTTCTTTCAATATTCCAATCATTTCTTTAGTTTCTTCAACTATACTATTCTCAGATGATATCTCAATTTGTTCCACTAACTCTTGAGAGTCCTGAAAATCATCAGATAATCTTCTTCTCACTTTCAGAGATTTTTGCATTTGCCTTTGCATGTCTACAATCACTTGATTAGCATGATCCAACTCTTCTTGCAGATACACAATCCTCCGAGATTGTTTATAACCTTCCATTGATAAGATATTTCTCTTAAGGTAGTTAAACCCTTTTCCAAGATTCAAGCTCTGATACCAATTGTTAGGCCCAATATGGAAAGCTAATGTACTGAGAGGG
Source organism: Cryptomeria japonica (assembly GCF_030272615.1). NCBI lineage: Eukaryota > Viridiplantae > Streptophyta > Pinopsida > Cupressales > Cupressaceae > Cryptomeria > Cryptomeria japonica. The sequence goes on from NC_081409.1 coordinate 54,788,539, forward strand.
GAGGGGTGAATCAGTACTTCAAAACATTTCTTCAACAATATCTTTACTGTTATGCATAAACCGAATAGTGCAGTAACATAGTATAAAACTAAAACAAATAGATAACAATCATACATGATTCACTCCATAACACATATATTTTTGATTACGCAGAAACTCTTGGTTAGAGAGAAAAACTATGTTGGGGATGGCACCCACAACTTCACTACTGCAATAATAAAGAGTGCTCCATTAGAGCTACATGTTTAGCTATTTCTGATAGCTTACCCTATTAGGAGTAACAAGATCTATTAGATTACCTTGCTAAAGGATTTTACAACACTTCATCTAAATGTTGCACCTAGTTAGAGGCTTTACAATTTATAGGCTTGATTAGAGTCTTTTACCCTGTTAAAGGTTTCTCTTACAACTTCAAAATATTACAATACAATCATTACAAATATCTGCAACTTTACATCTAGAATGTTATAGCAGATTCTATGTGCTCAAAATAGATTACCTTGCTTATAGCATACCTCGGTAACCCATATAGTAACTCAGTAAACCCTTTTGTTTACTCTGTTCTTTGACTGTTCTCTGAAAACCTTCTCGGTGACCTCTGTGTCTCTATAACAGTCTTCTTACACTCATGCACACACCTTTAACTCTTAACTCATGTTGTATAAATAGATCTCTTATGATGGTGATCCAATTCATTGCTTCGATCTTACAAACACGATTTATTGAATGAATAACCATGTAAAATATTTCATTGGTTAGATAACCTCAAAATCATAGACAATCTTTAAGTGCAATTTCCAATGTGATAATGGTTAGATGTGCCTCGATCTTGTAACACGTTTTCATATGCATGTCCAGGTTCAATGAATCTAGTAACACGTTTCACTCGGTGTAAATCAACTCAGTGTATCATCTTTGCTGCTCGGTAGACATGTAAGGATACTTGGTAGATAGATCGGTGTATACTGTATTCTGTGACTGCTTTCTTCTCTAACTGACTAGATTGTACATACCGACTCAATATTTCAGTAATAGATAACTGACTAGAGTATATAGTATAACTTTGACATAAAACTAATGGCAATTTGATAAGTAGTAACACATACATGTGTTCTCCTAACCCACATGTCCTCTCGAGGAGGCATCATTCTACTAACTCGTCATACTTCTTCATCCTTCCCATGACTGGGGCATCATGCTCGTAGTCCTTATCCCCTTCCTATCTACTATGTTTTAATCTTCTTTGAAACAATGTGGTAAACTGCATTGCCTCAAAGAGGGGAAAAGTGTAAACACCTAAAATTATCCTTCTTTAATTAAATAAATATATATTATTTATTTAATTATTTTACAATAATTTTTTCTATTAACCAAATAATTTTTTTTGTTTATTTACTTAATTGATTAGCCTATTTTTCTAAAATTAAATAAATATTTTTATTTATTTGATTAATTGATTATCTTTTCTTTCTAATCATAACCCTCAAACTTGTTTACATGGACAATAATCTAAAATTGTAGGCATGTACAAGTGTTAATTATCTCTTCATTCACTTTATGTTTTCTCCAAAATCAACCCACCTCTTAATCTCCTTCCTTTATGTTTACCTACCCTTAAATCCTATTGATTCTCTTTCATCTATGAGATCTTGGCCATTCATGTTCTAACCTCTTAATCTAAACCCTTCATTTTTGGGATGATTTTTATAAAAGAGATTTCTTCTTCTCATTCTACATCACACATAGCTTGAGCATGCCTATATAGAGCTTACATCATCACAATAATGACTTTACATCATCACAACCACATCAAATGCATACAAACCCAAGTGTAAACATCATAAAATTTACAAGATCATGGAGGATAGAAGAACAATGGAGACAATCCTACCATGGATGTGTAGTTATAATTTGTATGGTTTTGTGTTTTATTTAAATTTCATGGTAGATATCTCTATTGATTGTTTATTCAATGAATTTGTAGATCTATGGTTTTGGTTTCATCTCATTCTAGGGTTTACAAATAGGTCAATATTCAGCATACACAAATATATGTGGCAATCATATGATAGGTGTTGCAATAACAAATATACATAAATAATGTATCAAATGATTAATAATTAGATAATAATGATGTAATTTCTAGATAGAAGCATACACTAAATATCATAGATATCATACCTAATAATAATATAAGATGTGTCGAATGATAAAAACTCAAAAATATGGATTAGAGATAATCGTCAAGCTACAAAAAATTCCCCTTGATATGGTCAAATAAATGTAAATATTATAAGTAGATACATAGGGGATAAGGATAATGAAAATTAAATTTACCTCTAGTATAAAATAAATAAAAAAAGACGTAGAAGAAGTAAATATGGTTTTTAAGTTGATATTAAAAATATGTGAGTTTGGTTTTAGAAAGGTTATTTATGAATCTAACTCATTGATTTTCATTAATATTTTGAAAAAGATGGTTTTGGGGCATCCTCCTAGATGATTGATTCATTCGTGGACTATATCCTTTATCTCTCTTTGAATTTTGAACTTAAAATTTTTTTTAATATTCCTGGGGAATGGATTTTTTGGATTATGGCAAAAACAAGTGATGTAGAGGTATGGTTCAAACAACTTGAAAATGCTCCACGTTACTCGCTTGCTCAACCAAACAACAAACCATCCTTTTAAGGATTCACTCCAACCAAGCCTCACATCTTTAATAGTATCAATTCAACATCCCATATCACCTATTTCCATCCCCATAACACCACAATGGGACAGTGTGCAAGGTTATCAATATTTGGTTTCAAACCCCACAGGCAAAAGTGCTCAAAATGGGTCAAATTGCTCACAACCCCTCCAAATGGTTTTATAGGCCAACAAAGGCTCAAGATAAGTTTGATATGTTCCTACAAACTCAAATTATGCCAAACAATGCTTTGATTTGGTTGTTCAAGTCCCAAAAGTCACAAAATGCAAATTGGCTCCTTAGACCTATTAGCCTTCAAAACTCACTTTTTAGCTTCCCACCCAAAAACTCCAAAGGATAGGAAAATATTGTTTGATTTTATTGAACACCAACCTAGGGCAGAACTTTATACCAAAGGACAAGTTCTAGAACCTCTTGCAAGTACCATTTCTATTGAACCCTCATCTAGGCTAATAAGGCTAATTTAAACACTTAACAAAGGAACTACCCTCTAGACCTGCAACTCCACAAAATTAACTATTGTATCACCTTGGGGTATCCAAATAATTACCAAATACCAAGTTATAGCTTCTGGTTTGCATTAAAACTAAAGTTATGGGGATTGTTCATGAATTTTATTCAATTCCCACAACCAGTCACATAGAGATGCTTGGCCAAATTTAACAAAATCTCACCAAAAATGAATCCTTTTGGTCTGAAACCTTTGGGATATTAAAATAAACTCCCAAATCCTCCATTTCACCAAGTTTTATAATATTCCCATGGTGAATTTGGAAGAAATGGGAAATTGAAGTTGAAACCCTAGGAAAGGGCACTTTCATGGGCTGTTTTGATTTGTTGCAATTTTTCTCCCTCAATACTCCACCTAAAGACCTCTAGTTTGATTCAAAAGAAATTTATTTCACCCCTCTAACTCTCCATGAAATAATTTTTCAGTTTTGAGGTCATGAAATTTCGTACCAACCGAAAGAACAACAAATGTTCTGGGAAAATGCAGTTTTTTTTATTGATTTCAAATATCAAGTTTACAAATTCCACCTGTTAGGCCCAATATGGAAAGCTAATGTACTGAGAGGGGAGGGGTGAATCAGTACTCCAAAATTTTTCCTCAACAATAACTTTATTGTTATATATAAACTGAATAGTGCATTGACATAGTATAAAGCTAAAACAAATAGATCACAATCATACATGATTCACTCCATAACACATATATTTTGGTTACGCAGAAACTCTTGGTTAGAGAGAAAAAATATGGTGGGGATGGCACCCACAACTTCACTACTACAATAATAAAGTTTTCTCGGTTAGAGCTACATGTTTAGCTATTTCTGATAGCTTACCCTGTTAGGAGTATCAAGATCTGTTAGATCTACCTTGCTAAAGGATTTTACAACACTTAAACTAAATGTTGCACCTGGTTAAAGGCTTTACAATTTATAGACTTGATTAGAGTCTTTTACCTTGTTAAAGGTTTCTCTTACAACTTCAAAATATTACAATAAAATCATTACAAATATCTGCAACTTTACATCTGGAATGTTATAGCAGATTCTATGTGCTCAGAATAAGATTACCTTGCTTATAGCATACCTCGGTAACCCATATAGTAACTCGGTAAACCCTTTTGTTTACTCTGTACTTTGACTATTCTCTGAAATCCTTCTCGGTGACCTCTGTGTCTCTGTAACAGTCATAACACTTAGTGCTTCCACATGTCTTGCTTCATATATTTCTATATCTTCCTTTCTATCATGCTACATGTATATTTTTTATCTTAATCCATGTTGTATAAATAGATCTCTTATGATGGTGATCCATTCATTGCTTCGATCTTACAAACATGTTTTATCGAATGAATAACCATGCAAAATATTTCATTGGTTAGATGACCTCAAAATCATACACAATCTTTAAGTGCAATTTCCAATGTGATAACAGTTAGATGTTCTTCGATCTTGTAACACCTTTTCATATGTATGTCCAGGTTCAATGAATCTGGTAACATGTTTCACTCGGTGTATATCAACTTGGTGTGTCATCTTTGCTGCTCAGTAGACATGGAATGATACTCGGTAGATAGCTCGGTGTATACTACGCTTTGAGACTACTCTCTTCTATAACCGACTAGACTCTGCATACCGACTGAATATTTTGGTAGAGATAACCAACTAGAGTATATAGAATAACTTTGAACATAAAAACTAATGGAAACTTGATAAGTAGTAACAATCTCCCCTTTTGATATTAGTTGAGATGTTTGACAAAAACTACTTTCAAAGTTATAACTCAATAATCTATATACTTGCAAAATTTGACTATACTGACAGTATATACAATAGTCAATGAAATAGTAAATCCAGATATACTCCCCTTATCGATATACTGTACAAAACTTTGATTTTGCATGCTCGATGATCAGTGTTATGTTCATTGCTTGGTTCACTGCTCTTGGATACTCTACTCACTCTGCTCGGTATACTCCCCCTGTATACTATACTCCTTTTGTTTGATATTATACTTTGATGCTTTGAATACTATATCACTCCCCCTTTTTGACAAACATCAAAATTTAGTTACCATTCAGTGGTGGCAACTAGTCAAAAATGGATTTATACTTGGTCCGTGCTTCAGTGAGAGTGACAGAGAGGGCATCCTTTACACTATCAATTAAAGAATTTTGCGCTTGAATATCAGCCAATAATGATATTAAGCCATCTAGAGTGCTTCCCTCTTGTGTAGTAGATAAGGAGGTGGCTCGGTTGATCTGTTCTTGGATGGATGAAAGATGAGGAAGAAATAATGTCTGAAGTATCATTATGTCCATCCTGATCTTGTGTTCTTCATTTCTTAGGTCCAATTATTGAGCCATGAGCTATTGTAACTTTGTATAGAAATTCTGAACTGAATTTGGCTCTATGGTCAACTTATTTGAGAGATCGGTGATCTCTTTCTCAATTGCTTCTATTTTTTTTTTATATCTTTAATGAATAACGAAAATGTACAGAGTTTTTGAAATAAATAAAGAATGTGCTTGAGTTGAGGGGACAACTCAGCAATAAATTTGACAAGTTTGACTTTGCCAATAGCTATAGCTTTCTGTACCTCTTCTATCATTTTTGCAGTGAGCTCCTTTTCTTTTAGCTTGCTCAAATATTCCGATGCATCTACTCTAGATGTCTCTATCTTTGTTAGAAGTTCTTCTAGTTGAATGTGTATGGCTACATCTTTTGACACTGTAGCTTCAGGTAGCATATCTATTAAGAGTGCTTTCACCTTCTGAAGTACCTTATTTTTCTTTTGAATCACCATTTGCTTCTCTTTTTCAGCCTTTGCTTTGCATAGTTCACCGAAATCAATGAGTGCTTGCCCCTTTAATTTTGATATGTCTACATTGGGCAGCACTATTGGTTTTGACAAATCAACTTTAAAACTATGCTTTTTCATCTTCTTTTCTTTACCTTTCACCGATGTAACTAAGACAATGGCTTATGAGGCTTGATGAACCTCGGTGGGTTGATCGGTAGAGGCAACACTTTGGTTGGTACTCGGTGTCTCAGTTACAACATTTTTCAGTGCTAAAAGGTGCTTGAGATGTTTGTTCTTGACTAGTACCTTCTCTTGCTGTAGACTTGTGACCTTCGGTGCCTTGATCCATATCCTGAGGGGTTTCGGTTGAGACAGGTTGATTGATCAGTGGATAAGGCTGAACTTGTTCCAAGACTGATTCACTGGATACAATTTTTGCATATGCATTTCCTTCTATCATTTCCTATTCCGGTGCCTCTATATCCATTATATCTTCATCTATTTGAATGGTGTCAGCAGGGTCTTGCTCGATAACATCAGGATCTTGCTCGATGACATCAACAATTTCAACTGTAGCTTGCTCACCAACATCCTTGATTTTAAAGATTTCCTGCCACTTTGCTTTTGTCTCATTTTCTACTTCAATATAAAGACCATTCATCAGTTTTAAGGCTCTTTGTTCGACAAGAAACTTTATGTTGTAGGTAGTCAAATGTTCTTTTATTTCAGCTACGACATGTCTGGAAAGACATGTACCGGACTTCTTTCTCTGATCTGTTTCTCCAAGTCCATTGCATACTTCCACCTATTGTCAATATGTAAATATAATTCATTTGGAAGTGACTTAGATAGTTCCAATGGAGCCAATCAGAATTTTAGAAGTCTGCAGATGATGGCTTCTTCAATTTGTCTCTTTTCATCATTATTTCTGGTTTCATACTTAACATATCTGAATCCTCCAAATCTACCATATTCTTTCAGATTAGCACAAAAAATTTCAACACTATGTACATTTACCTTCTTTCTCTTGACAATTTGAAATTTACTTGCATCCTTAGATTCGGTGTCACTAGACTCTTTTACCAAAATGAGTCTCCAAGTAGATTTCTTGTAGGTCTTTGTTACCTTGGGAATAGTAACACTCTTTGTTTTCTTACTTGGTGAAGCTGCAAATGCTCTAGTGTCAGGTTGCTTTACTGGAGGAGTCGGTGAGGCCTTTCATGAATCCAGTTTCTTTCTTTTCAACACTTTTCCCTTAGGCAATTCAGTGCTTAGTGTTATAGCTACCTCTTGGGCTTCAGATTCCTCTTCAGTAATGGTTATAGTTCTTTTGATAGGTTTGGAGGAAGAATCTTCTCCGAATTTCTCCGATAATGTCTTTATCATCTTTGGGCTCGGGCATGATCATAAATGGGGTAACCAGTAATCAAATGAATGATTTCCTTGGTAATCTTAAATAGTTTCTCTTCTAGCCACATGAAATCATCGTGAACTCTGCTCAGAACAAACTTGACCCACTGGGGTTTGAACACACGGGGATAGGTTAGAGCTTTAGTTAATCCCTTGATCTTAATGTGCTCATACTTTCTATTCAATTTACCATCTATGCATAATTCATCATAGGTGTCTTTGATTTCAACATGACCGAGTTCTTCAACACGACATTTGGTGAAGAATCTCACATCTTCGACTAATAACACTCTATTTGGAATGAGTGAAAATGTGGTTTTGTCATCTGGTTCAAATGCAACTTTGGGAGTTAGAGAGTATTTTAGTGAGGGCTTTTCTACATTCTTAATAATGATGGGATCTTGGATCTTAGATGCCATTTGTAGATTTTAGATAAAAGCTAACAAAAGATCCTTAGGGTTTCAGGATTTTCAAACAACAGACACTTCACACTTAGAAGATAATAGTAACTTGATAAGATCGGTAAACCAACTTAACAATGCGTTGAGATTGATTTAAATACCTTGAATTTTTCTTTGTAGGAGGTTTGATCGCCTTAGATTCACTTTGCTCTGCTCTCTCGAAAACTTGGTAAGTAAAAATGATTGTGAAAATGCTTTAAGTACACAATATACTTTATCGGGCTCCGTGCGGGTTAGGTCAAAAACATTAAACGCACTCGGTTCCACTAAAATTTCTTTCCTTTTTCCGCTTTAACCAAGTAACCAAACTTCCTTCATTTATTGACTAGACAAGTTTCTTGTATTCACCGACTTGACAGGTTTCCTGTATAGTGCTTCAAAAGATTGATACAATTTCAAACTTACAATACATCTTTAATTATACATATTTTGAATTAAGTACATAATAAAATAGGAACTGTTAAGATTTAACCTTGACAGAATGCAGTCCCTTCATACCTTTACCGATTAATTTGGAATAGGTGCACCTAACTCGGTAGGTAAGGTGCTTTCTTCATTTGACACAATTTCCTTCTTTTTCCAAATCATCTTTAATTTGTCTTTTATTTCTTCAGTGTCTTTTCTAGGTTGATCTCTGCAGTTTCCAGCCAATTGTCCAACTTTGTGACAATGAAAACATGCCATACCGGGATTTCTCCATGATCTTCAGTTGTTCATTCCAAACCTTATAAAATAGTTGGCACTTATATGTCCATATCTTCCACAACATTCACACCATATCCTTGTATTGTAATACCATGGTATTGCAGAGTACTGTTGGTAAGGATTTGTGTGAGCTCGATAACCTCTAGCATTTTCTCGGTGTGTAGACCACATATACTTCTTTAGCTTAAACCAACACTTCTCAGTACTATGTCCATATCTATTACAGTTTTTACAAAACCCTTTGAATTTTGCCTTCCGATAATTGTTAACAAACTTTGTCCTACATTGATTAGATGTGTGACCATATTTATTGCAATTGTAACAATAACCTTTGGACCTAGTGACATTTGGTTTCTTACCTTTTCTGATTTGGCACATGTTGCCAGTGTGACCTTGATTTCCACAGTAGTTGCAAATAGGCTTCTTTCTTTTGATGTTCTTCTTGATTCCATCTTGCTTTGATGATTCTCCTCTCTCAGTAGTATGGATTCCCTTCTCGGTAGAGTCTTTCCCTTTGTAACCGAGTCCTGCATCTTTTTTGGGTCTTCTTGTATTCAGTTGCTCATCCAACATCTTTGATGCTTCATAACTCTTCTTCAGTGTTTCTTTGGATTTCTTCTCTGTTTCATGTTCATTGGTCAGCCTTGATACTTCAAGTTTCAATGTTTGATTCTCATCATTTTTTAGATTTGCTTCATGATGTGCATAACCTAGTTAATCTGACAAGTTTTGTTGAATTTCAGTCATCCTTGTGATTTCATCATCCTTATCAGATACTAAGACTTCAAGTTGTTGTTTCTCTCTTTCTAGATCTCTTACTTTATCTCGGCTATCCTCAATGCATCAAGATTTTTAGTCATCTATGTGCTGAAATGTTCATGTTTCCTTTTCATTGCTTTTAGTTGATCAACCAGTGCTTTGTTCTTTTCTTTCAATAATCCAATCATTTCTTTAGTCTCTTCAGATATACTGTTCTTAGATAATGTCTCAATTTGTTACACTAACTCTTGAGAGTCCTGCAAATCATCAGATAATCTTTTTCTTACTTTCAAAGATTTTTGCATTTGTCTTGTCATTTCCGCAATCACTTGATTAGCATGATCTAGCTCTTCCTACAGATACACATTCCTTTGAGATTGTTTATAGCCTTCCATTGATAAGATCTTTCTCTTTAGGCAATTAAACCCTTTTCAAAGATTGAAGCTCTGATACCAATTGTTAGGCCCAATATGGAGAGCTAATGTACTAAGAGGGGAGGGGGGAATCAGTACTCCAAAACTTTTCCTCAACAATAACTTTACTATTATATATAAACCGAATAGTGCATTAACATCATATAAATATAAAACAAATAGATAACAATCATACATGATTCACTCCATAACACATATATTTTGGTTACGTAGAAACACTTGGTTAGAGAGAAAAACTATGGTGGGGATGGCTCCCACAACTTCACTACTGCAATAATAAAGGTTGCTTGGTTAGAGCCACATGTTTAGCTATTTCTGATAGCTTACCCTGTTAGGAGTATCAAGATCTGTTAGATCTACCTTGCTAAAGGATTTTACAACACTTAAACTAAATGTTGCACCTGGTTAAAGGCTTTACAATTTATAGACTTGATTAGAGTCTTTTACCCCGTTAAAGGTTTCTCTTACAACTTCAAAATATTAAAATAAAATCATTACAAATATCTACAACATTACATCTGGAATGTTATAGCAGATTCTGTGTGCTTAGAATAAGATTACCTTGCTTATAGCATACCTCGGTAACCCATATAGTAACTTGGTAAACCCTTTTGTTTACTCTGTACTTTGACTGTTCTCTGAAATCCTTCTCGGTGACCTCTGTGTCTCTGTAACAGTCATAACACTTAGTGCTTCCACATGTCTTGCTTCATATATTTCTATATCTTCCTTTCTGTCATGCTACATGTATATTTCTGATCTTAATCCATGTTGTATAAATAGATCTCTTATGACGGTGATCCATTCATTGCTTCGATCTTACAAACATGTTTTATCGAATGAATAACCATGCAAAATATTTCATTGGTTAGATGACCTCAAAATCATACACAATCTTTAAGTGCAATTTCCAATGTGATAACGGTTAGATGTTCCTCGATCTTGTAACACGTTTTCATATGTATGTCCAGGTTCAATTAATCTGGTAACACGTTTCACTCAATGTATATCAAATCGGTGTGTCATCTTTGCTGCTTGGTAGACATGGAATGATATTCGGTAGATAGCTCGGTGTATACTATACTCTAAGACTACTCTCTTCTATAACCAACTAGACTGTGCATACCGACTGAATATTTCGGTAGAGATAACCGACTAGAGTATATAGAATAACTTTGAACATAAAAACTAATGGCAACTTGATAAGTAGTAACACCACCCACAATAACCCCCACATGAGTTTGTTGAGGAATTTTATAATTTTAAAAACATGTTAAAACTGATTTTAGATGGTTATGAATATTGGGCAACCAATTACAACAACTTTTTGAAAAGTTGCTTTACAAATTGACAACTTTGTCAATTTTTGACAATTTTCACATTTTGCCATTCAAACAAATTTTATTATCAACCTAGGGACCTAAACACATTGAAATGGATCTGAATAGACCAAAACAACCTTGACTCCCTATTTCTACTCATCCTAATTCCCTTTTACCATAGTTGACCATAGGGTTTATAATGCACCCTAGGCCACTAGGCCTTACAGAATGGACAATTAGGAGCTTATTACAAAACAAAACATAAACAAAGGATTCTTTGATCATTCTGAACACCTTTCTATCAAAAACATGAAGTGTTCAAACAATAAATTATGAAATTGAGGTTTGTGCCCCTGCACCAATAGGTTTTGAAGGTGCCCTGAAACCCTTTACAAAATGGATTCTAAAATATTTAGAATCAAAGCAAAAAAAGTATGCAAAACAAGACATGTTGCGAAGTATAGAACATTACAAAGAGAAACTAAAAAGAAAACAAAATCCTAGATGGGCAACAAAAAGACAATAGAAAGATTGAACCCACAAACAAGCAGAACCAGCAACCTAGCTACATGAGTCTCTTGAGGGTTTTAGCCAACTCCGCATCCAGGGTACTCATCTTTTCAGCTACACCCTTAATTTCTTTGTAGTCCTCATTCTGAGTGGTTGCTTTCTTCTTCATATTGCCTTGAGTACTCTTACTAGGTCCTTCATCAGCCTAGATCACATCAGTATCATCTCAAATTGTAATAATAGTCATGTCTTGTTGCATTCTATCAAAGTTGTTTACCAATGCATTCATGGCATCAATAGTTTGCTTAACAATCTTATGGCTGCTAGACATAATAGTCTTGAGGGTAGCCTATATTTTCTCATAGTCAGCTTCCGCATTGGTGATTCTATCCTTAAACCCTTTTTTCATTTGGTCAATACCTTCTCCAGCCCTTTGAATGCACTCCAACATTGATTTTTTCTCCTCCTCCGACCACTGCCCAACCTCTTTTTGATTGCCTTGAATATTACCCACATGAATGGCCTCCATTTTTCTTCTTAGTGCCCTCTAATTAAGCCTGGCCTCTTTCAACTCATGAAATAGCCACTTAAACATACTGAAATTATCAAAGGCATGTTCCCTTTCCATACCTAGCACATCATCATAGTCCTCTTTCTTATCATTGAGCTCAACACATTTAGGATGAAGATCCTCATGAACCGTAACACCAATATTATTAGTAGCAGTGTTGGAGGCAGCGGAGGGGGAGACTAGATGTTTTGGCTACCCAGAGCCATACCACCCTCCTTCTCACCCACAGAGACCTCAAGGTTAACTTTAGGACCACTGGAGATAGGGGCATCCTTAGCCGCCAAAGTAGAGGAAGAAGAAATCGCAACCTTCTTCTTCCCTTTTATGTCTTTTCCCTTAGGAAACTTGGCCATTGGAATCTTTCCAGACAACATTTTTAAGAGGGGGAGGAGACTCAACTTCAGAATCTGAGTTAGAGTCCTCACCACATGACTCTCAAGCACTAGTAGAATCCTCAAAGGAGGTCTGAGTAGAAAAATTTGGGGCAAGAAGGGCACGGAAGTGGGAATCAATTAGGACTAAAAGCCCTTCATGAAGGATAGGGAATTTGGTAGGGTTCTTCTCATGGTCTTTGAAATTGGCCCTTAAAGAAGACATAAGATAGAATAGAAAGAACATTTTGAACCCATAACAAAAATGTTTCATAATAAAAAAATCATGTCCATAAATTTAAGAGAAATGACAATTAGGGTTAAATACTCCATGATTACCTTAAGAAATTTCACCCAGAAGCTCTTGATCACAGAAATATCGTAGTAGCTAGCGGTCTTCTAAGCAAGCTTAGCTCTCTCTTCTTTAGTCTTTGGGAAGTTCTGCACAACCTGCTCAGTATAAGTCATATCTCTATAAAACCTCATACCCTTAGTTGATAGGCCAGTGACTTGGGCAATGAGGCATTCATCAACCATCACCTTCCGCCCATGGAGAGTAATAGTCCTGTCTTTCTAGTGCTTGGAAAAATAGTTGGTAACATCCATGTTTGGACCCTGCAACCTTTCAATGTAAGGGGTAAAACCCCCCTTTCTTCAAAAGCCCCCAAAGCTTTTTCTTTTTCTTCAACTACACACAATTTGGTGGCTCGGTTCTCTTCCTAGTGCCTCCCATTCTCAGCTTCTCTCTATGAGTAGCAACACTCATGACTTGCAATTTGAAGAACAGAGCCCACAAAATACCAATTTATTGCATATTGTCATACCAATTTAAGATTTATTATAATATTATCAAAATAATTAATCAATATATTATGTATAACCTCTAGCTTGGCCCACTCAACATGGGCACCCAACTTGCCATATCAAAAAATCTCAAAATTGGCACTATATGAAAAATAATAGACCCTATCATTTCTAGTCAAAATCCTAAATTAACTCCCCCTATTCTTGGCACTCACATGTCATAACATTTTATCACAATTTGTCATACAATCCTACAAAAGAGGGGAAATCAAAGTCTACTAAATATATCCATGATATGATAGCATAAAAATGTTGGCCATTTGGAGGAATTGATTATGTGTTGCATTGATGCTTTGGCATTGATGTCAACACTAGATGTTTTGGATGCTTTACCAACACCCTTTTGGTCTCAATAGGATGAGTGGTTTCTGGTTGGTTTCGATCCGGCATGATCTGATATGCTCTCGTATGGTTTGGTTATGGATTTATCTTATTCATGATACTCATGTTCATATTCAGTTAGTTGGTTTTGGTTTGGTGATCAAATGCTATCATGTTTGCTTAGAAGCTTGGCTTGTGGTACCGACAAGGGTTTCACCGGTAGAGCTTTAATGAAGATTTTTGATGATATGCATAAGTGGTGTTGGTACTGTGTAGGGGAAAAAGTGAGACTAGGCTAACATGCCCTAATCCTACCTTTTGACACACATTGTGGAATACGAAAGAGCCTAGAAGTATCACACAATTGGCTACTTCTTTTTGTGGAAGAGAGAGCCATGGGCTACCTATTAGGATTTCTATTCCTTTGTTGCAAATGATAGATAGAATGATGCAAGTTCAACTATTAACCCTAAAGTGTAAGTATGAACTAGTAACTTTGAGCACAAGATTGTAGAATTGGGATTTAATGATGAACAATTGTAAGGATAAGAGGAGAAATGTAAATGTGTACCTTGAATGGATTTGATTCTGCAAGATCTGCCGCTGAAGCCGGAAGCCTGAAATACTAAAGCTATTACCTCTAAAACTGCCAAAATTCACTAAAATGGACAAGGACCAGGGCACCTAGCGCCCCTATCCTGGCAGGACCAGGGCGCCCCATGCCCCTGTCCTAGCTTTCTGGGTTGGAATTTGGTGTGAAGTTCTATCTCAGTCCGCTTCCGTCGAATCTGCAACTTGCGGTGTCCCTCGAATTCGGAAATCTGCACTTATATCTGAAAAGGGTTGTAGGTGGCTATATAGGGTTTTGCCTTAGTCAAACCCCCACTTTGGTGATTTCCACCTCCACGAATAGCCAAGTTGTATAGTAAAAGTTGTGTGTGCAAGATCCTAAAATGCAAGTAAGCAAACTAGAGCAACCTAGAAAGTAAACCCTAATTGCTTGTAAATGATAATGTAAATGCTCCAAATCAAGATGCCAAGTGATCTAAAGCATGAATACAAATGATATAATGAGGCTTATGCAAAGACATGAAAACAACATGAAATCATACCCAACCCCAAGGGAGGGGTACAAGCCAATCTTCAGTCGGTGATCCCTTATTGCTCTCCAATGTCTTCAAAGCCCTAAATGGATGGATGAAATTGATGAATGCTTGATGGATGGATGTTTGAATGTTGTTGAAGTCTTCAAAGATCTGCTCTTTCGCTACGTAGAAGGCCCCTTGAAACCAAAATTCTGGTTCCTTTCAAATGAAGAAAGAGAGCTCTTATATATGAAACCCTAGGTCTTAATTTCAACTTTTGGCCGACCTAGAGATTGAATCTCCCGCCAATTTCTTGGGGTTAAGCTTTATTTTATGATTGGATTGCCCTCCTAAAATTTTGGGAAAAATGTACGGGACCGTGTGCACTCCGGGCGCCATGGTCCCGACAACTTTTTGCCAAATTTTCAGGGCCGTCGGATATGATGATTTTAGAGAGAATCCTGAAGTTACAGGTGATTTTGAGATGTTTTGACCCCCGAAATCAAGCCCCCAAGTTCAAAATAGGACCTAATTAGGGTTTTAGATTAAATGATGTATTGGAGGATGATGAAATAAGACCTTAAACCTAATTAATTTGATTAATTAAGTGCTAAAGGGGAAATGCAGTGCAAAATGCAAAATGCGCCAAGGCAGGTGCTAAACTAGGTGTGAAATTGTACTGCTTTAGCAAGTGTGTACAATTTATGATGCTACATTTAGCCCCCACTTTAGCAGTCATATGAGCACTACGTGCATATGCCAACTAAAGTACAGGAAAGTAAACATTATTTGAAAAAGGATATATCCATAAGTCTGTCGAACGAAGCCCCCAGCGGTATCTGCAGTACACAGTTAGGAACCGCACCCTACAAAACACACATTAGATCACAAAATCACCTAATGCTTACTAAGGAAAGTGATGAAATTTGTGAGTAGCTATATGCCCCCCCTATTTCGGCTTGCTCATTAGGGAGATGAAACAGGATAGCATGTTTACTTATGACAAATTGTGTGAGAGATTATTGATGAGAGATGTTCACTAAAGAGGCTTCATCAGAGCACGTTTTAGAACATCTAGGGAGTAAGGGAACCAAAATATGATTCCTACATAACAAACAGTTCAAAAATTGCATCTCCCAAACTCAAGTTATGATGAAATGAGTGATAGAGGAAAATTAGGGTTTTGAAACCAAAATGAAAATATATACCTTGAAAGTGACTATTGCATTTGTCACTTTGTTGATTTTTGAGTATTGTTTATTGCAGCGGAGCCCACATACCCATCATCATGCCTTCACGATGACCGGAGCATCCCACAAGGTTGGAGATCATGCGACAGGCCATGATCGGCGACGAGCCACTGGACGAGGTGAGTTGACTGAACTTTGACTTTCTGCATTTCTGTTGACTTTGAGTTTCTGTGATCGAATGCGGGCCCTAGAATCTGACCCTGGGTCCCACCCAGGGTACCATGGTCCTATCAGGGTGCCATGGTCCCTGTGTGGCGCCATGGTCCCTGAAGGGTGTCATGGTCCTCTCAGGGCACCATGGTCCCTAACAGAGCGCCATGGTCCCAATCAGGACTTGGCAAGGGGTGTCAGGGTTAGCTTTCGATGTTCAACAGTTTTCATTTTTTGGATAGGTGATTTTGATGATTGAGTACTGATTACACTGATGTTTTTGCATCGCAGGGTCTCCCATACATGAGAGAGCATACTGCGGGGTAGATTCTTCGCAGTCTATGAGATCAGATTCCCCAGCTAACTCAGGCAGAGAGAGATACACTATCGATAGTAGGTTTGTGGTATGCGATCCTTATGCTGGCCATTCGATTCCATCCTGCGATGTTGATGGCACTTATGGAGCGATGGGATCCTGACGCATGTACATTCCATCTCCTAGTAGGAGAGATGATGGTTACACTTGAGGATGTGTATCGCATACTTCACCTACCTATCAGAGGAGCTACCGTGACATATGTGACTGATCAGTCAGTGGAGGATCATCAAAGGGAGCAGATATACTGCATAGGGAGAGTCATGCCGAGTGAGACGACAGGTCGCATCATGGTCAGTTGGCTCTTACATCCTACATGAGAGGTGCCCCTTGTGAGACATCTTATGATTGCCATCATTGCACTAGCCGTCTGCCCTAATAGGCGAGGTACGCACATGCATGGGGGTCTCACATGGTGCATCAGGGCTATGGAGAGACATAGGAGAGTATATGCCTAGGGTTGGAGTATGCTTGCACATCTCTATCATGACCTCGAGGAGTATGTGTTTGGATAGGGTTGTACTTGATGACATGCACACTTCTACAGGTGTGGATATTTGAGCACTTCACATGCACCAGGCCTATCGGCTATCCGATGAGTGTGGCTAGTCAGTGACCTAGGGTGTTTGCCTATCCACTTACCAGTGAGTGGAGATTTGGGGATCTACTATATTGGAGAGTGACATTCGATAGATTGACAGCTGAGGTGACAGTATGGAGACCATATCTACGGATGCACAGATGGGATGGAATGGAGAGGCAGCTAGCATGCTTATAGAGGAACCGCCTACTAAGAGGACGATACTCACATATCATAGTCCCATTCTACTTTGATCGAGTACGGAGGCAGTTTGGGCTAGAGCAGTGTGTTCCAGCCGATGTACCTATCTATACTCGACACTCATGAGTCCTTCCCAGACCCAGAGCAGTAGCGAGACCTATGACAGATGATATCAAGATTACAGATATAGAGGGGTCCGATCAGGATGTGGTCACTGATTACTCCGTAGATCCCGGAGCATAGCGCAGGTATCTCTCATGGTTTGTGAGGACATACCCAGGGCCTATCTTTCCACCAGATTACCCGACAGGCCATCCAGGTCCATGGAGATATGGAGACCGAGATGAGGATCAGGGATCCAGATCGAAGGAGCCAGAGGAGGGAGAGGATCATGAGGAGGCAGGAGATCCTGACCCACCCATAAGAGATCAGCCTAGTGTCGAGGAGGAGGAGGAAGGAGAGGAGGATGACATAGATAGAGATGATGATGAGGAGAATGAGGATGTGGGTTCGGATGCAGATGAGGATGAGGATGATGAGGAGGAGGAGAATAGAGATGAGGAGGAGGAGTCAGATGCAGCTCCCCACCATTCAGGAGATGATACCATAGCCTTGGATCCCCCTCATATTCCCCAAAAGGGGGAACACGAGGTGATACAGAGACCTGTACCCATCATGCACATATCATTTGAGTGAGGGGAGCCCAGTAGTTCCCAGTCACAGATGCTACCATATCACGATCCCTATTGGCGCGAAGGAGATCCAGGTATAGTAGTTTTATATTGACTGATTAATATTTTGATGATATAGAATGGTACTAATACAAAATTTGTTCTACTGCTACAGCTAATGTGCAGGAGTGGCGTTCCTTGATCCAGCAAGCAGTGACAGATATTTCCATGATGGCACAGATCCCTAGTTCCTCATAGGTTGCTTATAGGCCTCAAGGGAATGCGGGTCGGCACGAGGACTTGTTTTCCCCATTTCGAGTACAGGTGGAAATATGGAGGGAGAGAGAGAGAGTTCTATCAGAGAACCTTCAGCGGGCACAGCGTGACCTAGCAGCAGCTCAGGCCGAGGCTACCTTGTATCGCGTGATCCTTATGGATAGGGATCGTAGGAGTTCCTCTCGGAGTCATTCATGGTCTATATCACGCTATACACCTATGGGTCCACCTTCACGGCCAGATCAGGAGGGAGCGTCTAGTCGTCACTCTCCAGCCACTAGCCCTAGGGATAGGAGATGATCTCATGATGTAGGATAGGTCACATTTTGGATGTATAGTGACCTACTTTTGTATATGAACACACGATCCACATATATATATATACATGCTTCTCTTTGTCTCAAATGTGTAATGCCTAAAACAATGTATATTTTGATTAAAGTTAATACATTTGGTAGATGTACATGTATGTTCTGAATTTAATTTCCATGTGATTGATTTCTCAATGCTCCATGATTAAATTGATACCTGTGTGACTTAATTAAAATATTTAATCAAGTACTACATTGATGATAGAGAAGAAATATGTGTTAAGCCTAAGAATCATATAACTAATGTGATTTAATTTGAACTTAAACCCAACATGATACAATTCTACTTAACACATAAAGACATTGTATAATATGCCAGCATAATGGAAATGTAAATCTTTTGCAATTTACATAGATGAATTCAAGACAAACTATAGAGTAAAGAAACACGCTTGTCAGGAACAAAGCAATATAGATTAAACAAAACATCATTTAATTCTATTTGCTCTAACAAAGATATGCTAACATATTATCCAATTTTGAAGAAGTGAAAAGAAGCTAGATGAAAGATAAGGAATGAGGAATTAAGCATAGTATCTACGCAAGTGCATAGCATTTATAGGTTCTTTAAGAGGCGTATCGTCTACATCCGCTATTTTGTAAGCACCTGATCCATAATCTTCAATAATAATATACGGTCCAAGACAATTAGGACTAAATTTTCCCTTTTCTTCAGGTAAAGCATTCACATTGCGTTGATTCTCATAGAGAACTAAGTCACCTACTGAGAAGGAACGTTGAATAACCTTGTCATTATAGCTTCGTTGTAGAGTTTTGTGATACGCTTGAATATGCTCAAGAGCATTTATACACTGTTCATCAAGCATCTCAAGCTGTTGAAGTCTTTATTCTCTATAAGAGTCATCATCTACTATACCTTTGAGAGAAACTCTAAGTGATGGAATCTCTAACTCTAAAGGCATAATAGCATCAGCACCATAAACAAGATTATAAGGGGTGGTTCCTGTAGCAATTCATACACTCATTCGGTAAGCCCAAAGAGCATAAATTAGCTGAGTACTCCAATCCTTACCATGCTTATTCATAGTTTTGCGAAGAATTTGTTCAATTATCTTATTGGATGATTCGGCTTGACCATTTGATTGAGGATAGTATGGTGTAGAAAATCGATGTTTGATATGATATTTCTTGAGGAATTTCTTCACGTCCTTGTTCTTAAATGATGTCCCATTATCTGAGATTATAGTGGAAGGTATCCCAAATCGAGAAATAATGTTTTCTTGAAGAAATCGACAAATCACTTCAGCAGTAGTAGAGCAAAGGGGAACAGCTTCTACCCACTTTGTAAAGTAATCTGTTGTGGTTATAATGAAAGTATGTCCTTGAGATGAAGGAGGAGAGATTTTACCGATGAGATCCAACCCCCATGCAGAGAAAGGCCAAGAAGCTACATGAGAACGAAGTTCTTGGGCAGGAGCATGAATCAGATTATTGTGTTGTTGACAATGATGACATTTCTTAACAAATGAAAAAGAATCCTTCTGTATAGTTTGCCAATAGTATCCCATACGAAGCAATCTTTGAACCAAGGATTTGCCTCCAAAATGCCCCCCACAGGCACCTGAATGTGCCTCTTCAAGAGCAATAGGAATTTTCAATTTGTTAAGATAGCGAAGGAGAAGACCGTTATAACCCCTTTGGTAAAGAACATTAGAAAGAATGATATATCTAGCGGACAGCTTGTGGATTCTAGCCCTAGTGTTCCTATTGGCAGAATCAGGAAAGGTACCATCGGTCAAATATCTTACGATATGTGAATACCATTCATCTGAGTCTATAAAGTCACAACATGTCACCAAGCTAGAATCATCTACAATAGCTGGAGAAATCAGGTTGTGAATGACAAATTTAAGATCAACCACAGGGTCCTCTAAAGATACAAGAGAAGCCACACATGCCATTGCATCCACATGTCGATTATCTTTTCGAGGAACAGGTTCCATGGTATAAGAATCGAATTTTTGTAACAAAGAGATAGCAAGGTCTTTATATTGTGATAATTTGTCTTGTTTTGCTTGATACAATCCTATTACTTGTCTTATAATCAATTGAGAATCTCCATAAATATGTATATTCTTTACATTCAAAGCCAAGGCTGCCTTTATTCCTTCTATAAGAGCCTCATACTCAGCAATGTTATTGGTACATAGGAAATTGAGACGATAAGATAAGGGAATGGATTTCTTTGTAGGATAAATTAGAACAACACCTGCCCCTGATCTCGTACGACACTTAGAGCCATCAGAGTACAACTCCCAAGTTTCATCTTTCTCTGTACAAACAATGAAGTCATCGATAAAAGACTCAGGGTTAGGGAAGGAGAAAGGTGAAGGGGCCTCAACTAAGTGATCGGTCAACGCTTGCCCTTTAATTGCTCTTTGTGAAACAAATTTAAGGTCAAATTCTGTTAAAATCATAACCCACTTAGCTAGGCGCCCTGATAAATTAGTTTTAGAGAAAAGATGCTTCAAAGGATCAAACTTTACCATGACGTGGACTTCTGAATTTAAAAGATAATGTCTCAATTTCTGAGTCGCAAACACCAAGGCCAAGCATTGTCTTTCTATCATAGAATATCGGGTCTCATAATCGAGTAAGGTATGACTTATGTAATAAACCAGACACTCCTTACCATCTTTATCATGTTGTGCCAATAATGCTGCGAGAGCATGAGAGGAAGCAGCTGTATAAAGAAGAAAGGGTTTAGAAGGTTCGGCAGGTTGAAGGATAGGAGGATTAGGCAAATATACTTTTAAATCTTCAAATGCTTGCTGACAATCTTCGTTCCATTGAAAAGTGATATGCTTTTTGAGAAGTTGAGTAAAAGGAAAAGTACGATCCGCAAGTTGAGATACGAACCTACGAATAGCTTGAATCTTTCCTTGTAAGCTTTTGAGTTGAGACACATTTCTAGGAGGTGGCATGTTGACAATAGCATCTATTTTCTTAGTGTCCACCTCAATCCCACGATGCAAAACTATGAATCCTAATAGTTTTCCACTATCCACACCAAAAACACATTTTTGGGGATTCAAGCGCATGTGATATTTATGAATTCTTTCAAAGATTTGACGAAGGATCTTAATATGATCTATTCGGAGAATGGATTTAGCTAAAATATCATCAACATAATCTTCTAAAATCTTATGCATATAATCATGAAAGATAAGGGTCATTGCTCGTTGGTAAGTTGCGCCGGCATTTTTAAGTCCAAAAGGCATCATCACCCAACAAAACGTACCCCAAGGAGAGGTGAAAGTAGTTTTGAATTGATCTTGAGGATTAAATAAAATTTGATTGTATCCTGAAAAACCATCCATGAAGGATAACAAAGCATGTCCTGCTGTAGAATCAACTATCATGTCAATGTTTGGGAGAGGGAAATCATCTTTTAAAGAAGCCTTATTTAAATCCTAAAAGTCGGTACACATTCTTATTTTATTATCTGATTTAGCCATAGCGACAATATTTGAAATCCACGGGGAATAATCAATAGGGCAGATAAATCCAGCCTCCAATAATTTTTCAATCTCAGCCTTAACAAGCAAAGCTACCTTAGGATTCATTTTTTGAATCTTTTGTTTCACAGGCTTAGCATCGGGAACTAAGACAATATTATGAGTAAAAATCTTAGGATCTATACCAGGCATGTTAGAATATGTCCAAGCAAAGATCTCAGGGAATTCATGCAATAAATCTCCATATTGTTTTTGTTCTTCTTCATCCAAACATTTTCCAATTTTAATGACTTTTTCTTCATTGCAAGGATCCATCTTAACATCAATGGTGTCACTTATGAGAAGATTACTTTGTTGAGGAGTATCCTTTAACTAAGGGAATTCTTCCACAATCTCATCATTATCAGTCTCTTTTCCAAAATAGGCTTCAGCATTCAAACAATAAGGAAGTCCCCTATTGTAATGATAATGAGGAAGAGTATCATATGCTCCTAAAAACTCAGCTAAAGCATCATCGATAGGAAAGACATCCAAAGCATGGGCACACGAAGGATCCCCATCAATATACTTAGGGTGTCTCATTGGTAGAGATGTAGAAATAACATTAACACTAATACATGGTCTCTTAGAAGCTTTAGTGTGCTTGCAGGGATTATAACCAAGTCCAAAGGTCTCGTCATAAAGATTATTCCCCAGAGGAACCTTTATCCCTTGTTCGTGAGCACCACAACCATTTCCATTATACCCATATTTAGCTAAAATATGAAAACCATGACCATAACGATTAGCCATTTCAGAAAGAGAAGGCGGTTTTTCATAAGACAAAGAATCAAATTCTTCAGGATTAGAAGTGTGAGGAGAAGAAGTTTGAGAAGCAGCCACAAAATTATTGTTCATAGGTTTAGGTAAGATTGATTGATTTTTAGTTTCTTCCTTCTTTTCAACTTTAAGCTCTCTAGGAGGAACCCTATACTCGCCTACAAAGGTGGGATTAAAATCAAGAGATCCCCAATCATCTTCTATGAGAACCTTCTTAGGATCAAAAGACTTCTCCTGCGTCATCCAAAGAATTTTGATCATCAGATAGTGAGGATTCATCCATAGGTATCTTGTTTAAAGAGTCATCACTAGAAGAGGAAGGCTTAGAAGAACTCCCTTTGGAAGTAGATGTTTGCAAACAAGCTTGAAAATTAGTATCACCTATCAAGGTATATGTCTTATTGTTATAAATAAATTTAACTTGTCTATGCAATGTAGAGGGGATAGCTTGCATACCGTGAATCCAAGGTCTCCCTAATAACAAGTTGTATGTTAGATTTCCTGACATAACATGGATAGGAGTAGGCAAAGTAACCGGCCCCACTGTGAGGGGTAAGGTGATAATACCTAATGAAGACTTAGCCACATTATCAAAGCCTCGAATGGGACGAGAGTCAGGCTCAATAAGGGATGTATCCACATTCATCTTATGCAATAGATTAATGCTACACACATTAAGGCCAGAACCATTATCTACCAGTGTTCATCTTATAGCAGTGTCATTTATGATAACCACAATCATCAAGGGATCATATTGATGTTGAATTTCACTAGTAGGCAACTCATCTTGAGTAAACACAATTTGAGCTTTAAGATTCATCACAGAGTTAACCAAAGACATTATATTACTAGATGTATTAGGTGGAGGAACATTCAAATCTTTCAAGGCATCTTGGAACATTCCATGATGAGCGGAAGAAGTTTGGATCAAATCCCAAAGGGATATCTTAGCAGGGGTAGCTTTAAGTTGTTCTATGAGATCATATTCCTTGCCAAGAACTTGTGAAATAAGTGGAGCTTGTGGAAGAATTGGTTGAGGATTAGGAAGAGAAACTGGAGTAACAGGAGGAGGATTAGGTTGCCTATTATTTCTAGTATGATAAGTATGGGCAACCGCATGATAACTCTCTCTAGTTAATTGTTTGGCATAACTATAAGGACTCATAGGTTTTCTTCCTTGCACAGTGATGATAGGTTTATTCGGAGTAAGAAAGGAATCATGACCACACCCTCCTTGGACAGTAAGGAGAGGTGATTTAGGAACTTGAAATGTGGGAGAAGGATAAGTACCTTAGACTTCAAAGAGAGGCTTATTATGCTCTTTTAGGTTTATCATGTTAACTAATTTAGAAATTTTGTTCTTGTTTAAAGGTTTCGATAAAGCCACAAAGTCATCAAGAGCATCATGCAACAAAGCATGATCATATCTATTAAAAGGTTTATCTTTTGATTCAAAAGGAGACATCTGTTCATAGAGGGGATCATTGAAAACAACCATGTTACTAGATTTAGTGCAAGAGTTGATAGGAATGTACCCTTGAGAGGAATCATTCGACTTATCTTTCTCATCACAACAAAATGGCCTAGTAACAATGTTTATGAGTCTTTGGTAGAATGAAGGTTTGGTATCTTTAGGGTTCAAAAACTCATCTAAAGCTTCATCTAATTCATCTTGGCTATACTCATAATCAACATAATAACATACATCATCATAAATATGAACATCTTGAAAATAAAAATCTGACATTTTGAAATAAAAGTTGCATAAAACTTAAACACACAATGCAAAGAAACAAAGAAACCCACTCTTTCTTTTCCCTCTTTTTTTTTTCCTTTTTTTTTTTTATTATTTTTTTTTTTTGTTTGAAAATGAAACTTAAATGAAACACCCTAAATCTAGATCTAGATCTAACAAATGCAATGCAAGAGAAAGTAATAATAATATTCACGTCGGGTTCACCAAAATGTGTAGGGGAAAAAGCGAGACTAGGCTAACATGCCCTAACCCTACCTTTTGACACACATTGTGGAATACGAAAGAGCCTAGAGGTATCACACAATTGGCTACTTCTTTTTGTGGAAGAGAGAGCCACGGGCTACCTATTAGGATTTCTATTCCTTTGTTGCAAATGATAGATAGAATGATGCAAGTTCAACTATTAACCCTAAAGTGTAAGTATGAACTAGTAACTTTGAGCACAAGATTGTAGAATTGGGATTTAATGATGACCAATTGTAAGGATAAGAGGAGAAATGTAAATGTGTACCTTGAATGGATTTGATTCTGCAAGATCTGCCATTGAAGCCGGAAGCATGAAACACTGAAGCTGCTACCTCTGAAACTGCCAAAATTCACTGAAATGGACAAGGACCAGGGTGCCCAACGCCCCTATCCAAAGGACCAGGGTGCCCAGTGCCCCTGTCCTAGCAGGACCAGGGTGCCCCATGCCCCTATCCTAGCTTTCTAGGTTGGAATTTGGTGTGAAGTTCTATCTTGGTCCACTTCCATCGGATCTGCAACTTGCGGCGTCCCTCGAATTCGGAAATCTGCACTTATATCTGAAAAGGGTTGTAGGTGGCTATATAGGGTTTTGCCTTAGTCAAACCCCCACTTTGGTGATTTCCACCTCCATGAATAGCCAAGTTGTATAGTAAAAGTTGTGTGTGCAGACCTTGTGTGTGTGCAAGATCCTAAAATGCAAGTAAGCAAACTAGAGCAACCTAGAAAGTAAACCCTAATTGCTTGTAAATGATAATGTAAATGCTCCAAATCAAGATGCCAAGTGATCTAAAGCATGAATACAAATGATATAATGAGGCTTATGCAAAGACATGAAAACAACATGAAATCATACCCAACCCCAAGGGAGGGGTACAAGCCAATCTTCAATCGGTGATCCCTTATTGCTCTCCAATGTCTTCAAAGCCCTAAATGGATGGATGAAATTGATGAATGCTTGATGGATGGATGTTTGAATGTTGTTGAAGTCTTTAAAGATCTACTCTTTCACTGCGTAGAAGGCCCCTTGAAACCAAAATTCTGGTTCCTTTCAAATGAAGAAAGAGAGCTCTTATATATGAAACCCTAGGTCTTAATTTCAACTTTTGGCCAACCTAGAGATTGAATCTCCTGCCAATTTCTTGGGGTTAAGCTTTATTTTATTATTGGATTGCACTCCTAAAATTTCAGGAAAAATGTCTGGGACCGTGTGCACTCCGGGTGCCATGGTCCCGACAACTTTTTGCCAAATTTTCAGGGCCATCGGATATGATTATTTTAGAGAGAATCCTGAAGTTACAAGTGATTTCGAGATGTTTTGACCCCCGAAATCAAGCCCCCAAGTTCAAAATAGGACCTAATTAGGGTTTTAGATTAAATGATGTATTGGAGGATGATGAAATAAGACCTTAGACCTAATTAATTTGATTAATTAAGTGCTAAAGGGGAAATGCAGTGCAAAATGCAAAATGCGCCAAGGCGGGTGCTAAACTAGGTGTGAAATTGTACTAGTTTAGCAAGTGCGTACAATTTACGACGCTACAGGTGCATCTTTTGGTGGATATTCATGATCATGTTAGTGATCATGTTTGATACTTGGTGGACAAAGATCATTTCTTCAACGTGTGGACCTATATTGGGTCCCGGTTAATCTAGGTTATGGACCATCTTACTGTAATGTGTGGATAGGACCTCTCGATGTGTTTTCGAGATGTCTTATGGGTTAAATATTGTCTGTTTGGTCTAAGACCGACATGTTTTTTAATTATGTAGTTGGTTTGTTGTCTAGTGGCCGGCCTAATTGTTTATGGTCGAGGGTTTGTATATATATTTTGTGAGATCTCATTTAAGATCATCATGGTTATGGTCATTGGAATGTGAAATGGATATGTAATTTGTGAATAATGTAATATCATTTAGGAAGAGGATTTGATAAATCGTTGGAGATAAAATTGGGTTTGTGTAAGAGGATTTACTCCTCTAGTATTGAGCTTAACTGAAACTGTACTCAGGCATAGGAGATGCTATCTTTGTAGTTCATTCATTCCTTCGGATTGTAGTCTAGATTTCTATGTAGTCAGTGAGACTCCTTTTGTGATGAGCAGTGCGCTCTAGGCTGTTGGCCTTCCTGCAAGTGCAGGCCCCTCAATTATAATTCACATACTTACTGCAAAAGTATCATCTGACTATGGGTAGGCTTCCCACTGTGGTTTTTCCCTTTACTGGGTTTTCCACGTATAAATATTGGTGTCATGTGGATGGTATTTATTCTCTAGTTATTGTTTATGCTTAATTGATTTAACTTCTATTCTGCTATTTGGTTTAATCATTTTAGTATAATGTTTTGGGTTTCGGTATTAAATTTTTAATTGCTAAATGTTCTGGTAATCTATGACAACTGATTCATCCCCCCCTCTCTGTTGTCTTCTAATTATTTGAACTGTCTAACATTGGTATCCAAGATTTGGTCCTCTCTACAAAAAGCTTAACCTCTTGAGGAAGATCCTATGGCAACTAACAGTTCAAGTTCATCCAGTTCATCTGGAGCTATCTTTCAGAGAGATATTTTTAGGCTTGATGGAATAAATTACATAGTATGGAAGATTCAGATGGAGACTCATCTGAGATGTCTTGGCAAAGAGATTTGGGAGATCACACAAAAAGGTGTTACAACTTATAATCTGGCATCTGGTAATCATCCTCTGGCAAACCTAGATAAGGAGCTTGAGAATGATTGCAGAGCAAGAGAAGCCCTCTTGTGTGCACTTTTTGATCAAAAAATAATGGGATTAACTAAAAAATCATCTTGAAAGGCTATATGGGATAAGTTGGAGACTCTTAATGAAGGTGACCCTACAGTGACAATTGCTAAACTTGATAGTTACCAGGTGAGATATGAAAACCTAAAGATGGAATAAGATGAAAGGATTATTGCATTCATGGGAATGGTAAATGGGATTGTTATGGGAATTAAATGTTGTGGTGGAACTCTGAGTGAAGATGAAATTATTTCTAAAGTCCTAAGAGCCCTACCACCGGCTTACAAAATTAAGGCTACTTCTATTAATGAGTTGAGAATAATGGCTAATAATTTTGTCAACAAAGATACCTTGGTTGGCAAATTATCTACTTTTGAGCTTGAAGAATTTGGACCTTTTGGATTTGTGAAGACTAAACCTGCTTTTCATGTATCTACATCAGCAACCGATAAGCAAGATTGGAAAAATTTATATGCAAAGGAATTGGGTGATGTGAAGAGAGAAGATGATGAGTTTGAGAAACTTGAAGTAATATTTGCTAGAAGAGTACCTAAAGGACCAGTAGGAAGTATGGATGGAGAGAAAACACCTTTTAAATGTTTTGCATATAATAAAATTGGTCATTTTGCATCTAGATGTCTTGAAAGGAATTCAATATTTGAAGAAAGAGTTAGAATATCTTTTAATCCTAACCCTAGATATCAAAACAAGTACAAGTATAGGAAAAACAGAGACAAATCATGCTACATAGAGGATGAGTAAGGTATTATTGACTCTGATGATGAACTAGCAAAAGACTCTGCTAGTGGTTCTAGAAATGGAAAGGAATGGGTGTTCTTGGCTATCAAGGAAGATGTTCTGGCACTAGATGAGAATGTATTTGAAGAGAAGGCACTTGCAGCTAAAATTGAAGAAAAGGATGAATGGGCAATTGATAGTGGATTTTCACATGATATGACTGGAGATAAAGGGAAGTTTTTATCTTCGCAAGAATTTGATGGCAGTCTGGTTAGATTTGGAGATAATAAAGCATGTATGATCAAAGGAAAAGGAACTATATCATTGGATGGTAAGCACAATACTGACAATGTTTATTTTGTTGAAGGTTTGAAGCATAATCTTTTGAGTGTAGGACAATTTGTGGATAAGGGATTTCAATTACAGTTCAAGGATAGAAAATGCAAAATCATTAACAGATCTTGTTTGGAGATTGCAACCGATACACAGACAAAAGGTAATATATTTCATTTGGATTTCAGTGAGAAGACATGTTTGATTGCACAAATTGATGAGAGTTGGCTATGGCATAAGAGGTTGTGTCATGTGAATTTTGATTGCATTGTAAAGATCAGTTCAACTAAGGCAGTTAGAGATATACCTAAGATTGTGAAGCCCTATAATCTGATATGTAAAGAATGTCAAATGGGAAAATAGGTCATAACCTCTTTTAGGAGAATACAAGATAAATCTAATGATGTTCTTGATCTTATTCATACTGATTTGTGTGGCCTTGCTAGAGTTAAAAAAATTCAAGGTGATAGATATTTCATGCTAATCATTGATGATTATTCTAGAATGATGTGGGTTACTTTTCAAAGGGATAAATCTAAGGCTTTTGAAAAGTTTAAAATATTTAAGGCTAAAGTGGAAACTGAGATAGGATTGAAGATTAAATGTTTGAGGTCAGATCATGATGGAGAATTCACATCTAGTGAGTTTAATAAATTTTGTGAGAAGCATGGTATAAGGAGACAATTTTCTGCTCCCTGGACACCTCAGCAGAATGGAGTTGTGGAAAGGAAGAACAAAACTATCTTGGATGTTGCTAGAACAATGATGATGGAAGCTAGTGTACCTCATATCTACTCAAGAGAAGCATTGAGCACAATAGTTTATACATTCAACATAGTACATATCAAAGGAGAAACCAATAAGAAACCTTATGAATTATGGTTTGGCAATACACCTATAGTTAAGTATTTCAGAATCTTTGGCAGTAAATGTTTTATCAGGAGAGATGATATCAGGAGAGATGATATCAGGGAGATGATACTATTGGAAAATTTGATCCTAGATGGGATGAAGGCATATTTATTGGTTATTACAATGAAAGAAAAGAATATAGATGTTATAACAAGAGATTGCAGAGAATTATGGAATGTGCTAATGCCAAGGTGGATAAGCTAAATAGAGGTCAAATCAGAGTTTAATAGGAGCAACCGGTGGTGGAAATGATTATATCTGAACTAGTAGCACCTTTACCAGAATAAAGTGTTGAACCAGTTACTGCAGCAATATCAAAAACTTCAACAGTACCTAAAGAACGGGGAAGAGGAACAGAGAGTCAGAGGACTCCTAGGTATGTGAGATTTAATCATTTAGAATATCATATCATTGTGGATAAGAACAATGGAGTGATGACAAGAAGAAGACATTAAACTAATGAGGTATGCTTAATTTCTCAAGTTGAACTGGTATCAGTAATTGAAGCATGTAAAGATGAATATTGATTAAAAGCTATGGAAGATGAATTATATCAGATTGAGAAGAATAACACATGGACTTTAGTTCCCTCACCTTAAAATAAGAATGTTATTGGAACTAAATGGGTTTTTAGGAATAAATTGAATGAGCATGGAGAAGTTGTAAGGAATAAGGCTAGATTAGTTTGTAAAGGATATTCTCTTAAGGAAGGAATTGATTATGGAGAGACTTTTGCACTTGTAGCTAGGATTGAAGTTGTAAGATTATTTCTTGCCTATGCTTCCCATAAGAACTATAAGGTTTATCAGATGGATGTTAAGTGTGCATTTTTGAATAGGGATCTTGATGAGGAATTTAATATTGAGAAACTTGATGGTTTTTCACTTTTAGATGATACAAACATGGTTTATAGGTTAAGGAAAGCTTTAAGTGCATTGAAACAGGCACCTAGAGCTTGGTATGCAAGGTTGGATAAATATCTTTTGAAGCTTGGTTTTACTAAGGGAAATGCTGACAGTAATTTATATTGTAAGACCACTAATGATGATATACTGATTATTGAAGTATTTGTTGATGACATTATTTTTGGAGGTGAAGATAAGTTGTGCATGGAATTTTCTAAGAATATGGAAAAATAACTTGAAATGTCTATGATTGGGGAAATAAAAGGTATCTTCATCTGTCAAACTAAGTATGCTAAGGAATTGTTGAAGAAATTTGGTATGGGAGATTCTAAACCGGTAAGTACTCCTATGGTTACAAGTGAGAAATTGACAAGGAAAGATGTTTTTACACCAATAAATCCTACAAGATACTCATGTTCATATTCAGTTAGTTGGTTTTGGTCTGGTGATCGGATGTTATCTTGTTTGCTTGGAATATTTGCTTGTGGTACTGATGAGGGTTTCACCAGTAGAGCTTTGATGAAGATCTCTGATGATATGCATAAGTGGTGTTGGTGCAGCTTCTGGTAGAGATTTAGGATGATGTTGGTGATCATGTTTGAGACTTGGTAGATGGAGATCATTGCTTTAACGTGTGGACCTATATTGGGTCCCAGTTAATCTAGGTTATGGACTGACTTAATGTAATGTGTGGATAGGACCTCTCGATGTGTTTCTGGGATGTTTTATGGGTTGAATATTATTTGTTAGGTCTAAGGCCGACATATTTTTTAATTATGTAATTGGTTTATTGTCTGGTGGCCGACCTGATTGTTTATGGTCAAGGGTTTTTATATATATGTTGTAAAATCTCATTTAAGATCATCATGGTTATGATCAAGGGAATGATAAATGGATGTATAATGTGTGAATAATGTAATATCATTTAGGCAGAGGATTTGATCGATCATTGGATATCGAATTGGGTTTATGTAAGAGGATTTATTCCTCTAGTATTGAGCTTAACTAGAACTATACTCAGGCATAGGAGATGTTATCTTTGTAGTTCATTCATTCTTCCAGATTATAGTCTGGATTTCTATCTAGTCAGTGAGACTCCTTTTGTGATGAGCAGGGCGCTCTAGGCTGTTGGCCTTTCTACAAGTGCAAGCCTCTCAATTGCAATTCACATACTGCAGAAGTATTGTCTGACTATGGGTAGGCTTCCCACCGTGGTTTTCCTTTTACCGGGTTTTCTATTTATAAATATTGGTGTCATGTGGATTGTATTTATTCTCTGATTATTGTTTATGCTTAATTGGTTTAACTATTATTCTGGTATTTGGTTTGAGCATTCTGGTATTAATGTTTTGGGTTCCAGTATTAAAGTTTCAATTGCTAAATGTTCTGGTAATCTGTGACAACTGATTCACCCCTCCCCTCTTAGTTGTCTTCCGATTATTTGAACTATCTAACAAAAAATAATACAACAAATTATCATAACATTTCATAAATGCCTTAAAATAATTTCATTGCACCATTTTAGTTGTAGCAAAAATGTTATTTATTAAATATGTCAAATAATAAATAAAATAAAATAATTGTGAAGGTTGAGACACCTTAATTCACAACATTCTCTCATTTATCAAATATATTTCCAGAGTAGGGATAAATACTATCATGAGAATGACTATTGGGGATAAGAGGTCCATAGACCTTTCAATAACACCATATTAACTTCTTTATTCCTATGGGTTTGGTCAATGAATTTGTAATTTAATCATCAAAGTTTCTACAATTTCTATCCTAAAATACCATACTCAACCATTTCTCTCATAAAATGATATTGAACACCTATTTGGTTAGTTCTAGTATGAAAAATCATGTTTTCTACTAGGAAAATTATATTTTTAATATTATAATAAAGTATAATTGCTCCTTGTTTTAACCTAATGCCTAAATAGATACTTCTCCTAATTTGAATGGCTTCTTTATATATATTACTTTCTAACATATAATCTACCTCTAATGTGAAAAATGTGACTATATCTTTTTTCCTTACAAATCTAGCTTATAGGACCTCCAAAAAAAGTAAAATTATATGCACTAGTGGATCTTTTACTATCAACATGACCTACCCAATTTCTATCTACATGTCCCATCCTTTTGTGTCATAACCAACATCCACTACTCTACATCAACAACAACTACTTCTTCTATTTTCCTTCACATAGTAGACATTGACATTTGTGATTATGCCTTATGCAACTAACCTTCCAAAACCTCCTTCGCTGATCTCACATCCAGACCCATGAAATATGAGCTTTTATCCTTTATTGCATGTTTGAATCACACTCAAAATATTATGTCTCAAACCTTTAACATAATAAACATCATCTATCTTATGCTTACAATCAATGGATATAGTTCTTTTACCACAAATAGGTTTATCCTACTCACGAACAAACTTCACTGATTAACCAACATGTATTTTTCAAAGTTTATGAGCTTCCTTTTTTCTCTTGTCATGTGATTCGAGCATACGGAATCAAGTATCTAATATTTAGGTTCCACTTGTGCACATAGTGTAGTCTTCACAATTATTGATCTTTCACTGTTATTCTCATCATGTGGAGTATTGTACCTTGAACACTGTATTTTTCTTCTATGAATAAAAATGATTTTTCTTCATTTGAATTATCACCATATTCATCTTTAGAGGAATACGTCTCCATAGAACAAAAATTATTTTTAGACTTATATTTTTTATTTACTCCTTTGAAACTATCATCTCTCCTACAATTATCTTTTATTTTGTTAACATCTAATCTCTTATAGATATCCTCCCTGAAAGTACATCCAAAAGAATATGTTGGTATTTCATGTTCTGGTGATTCTTTGGTGAATATTGGTGTTTCCCAATGCCTATAGATTCTTAGGAGTCATCATTGATGGCAACTTATCCTACTGATCTAATCCGGTATGGAGTTTTGGCTAACCAAATGTCTTGGATAATTTTTTTCTAGATTAAGAATGTTGGTACAATTAAGTATATAGTTTTGTGATTATTTTCATTTTTGGTGAAGAAGGTTTCGGTTTCAGTGATCAGTGATTAGTTGGTTGGGTATATGAAGCAGATTATCATGACAATCCCCCCTTCAATATTGATTCTTATGATTAATTGAAGGTTTGGTATCCGGTAGAGCTACAAAATAAAGTATTCGTCATGTTTGGTGGTATAAAATATGATTGGATTCTTAGATTTGATTCTGGTTATTAGTGATGTGTTTGATAAGGTTGATGAGACCTATAGGAAGCATTTGATGATGTCTTTTGGGTCTAGAATATGGTTCATTAAAAGATCTAAGCCGACTTGTTTCCACACTTTTCATTTTTGATATTTGGTGAAGCCGACTTGTGGGAGATCATTTTTGCGTATGTGGATATATAAGATCGATTTGGTTAATGCATTAGGTAGTGGATGGGATGTGCGTGGTTATTTTGGAGCAATTGAGTGCAGTTTCACGTGTGCATCCTGAATTGTGTTGATCTGG
Organism: Cryptomeria japonica; assembly: GCF_030272615.1. Lineage (NCBI taxonomy): Eukaryota > Viridiplantae > Streptophyta > Pinopsida > Cupressales > Cupressaceae > Cryptomeria > Cryptomeria japonica. The sequence continues at coordinate 54,822,726 of NC_081409.1, forward strand.
TAAAGTAGAGCAGAGCATAACAGAGCAGTTTATCAAAACAACACAGTGGATCACTTTATGCCTAGCCGGAACTGATACTTGGCATAGTTAGATGTTTTTTTTTTAGTTTATTACTCATTGTAATAATTTCTTATCAGCTTATAAGGTAGTGATCCTTCCTCCAGAGTTGTAGACCTATTTTTGTAACTAAGCAGTGAGCTCTAGGCAGTGTGCCTGAATGCAAGTGTATTCCCCTTTTGTAATATTGTTTTCCTATTGACCATATTAGAATAATATTGTGGGTTCAAATCCCATCATGGCTTTTCCCTTTTGGGGTTCCACATAAAAATATTGGTGTTATGGTTGCATTGTTATTTGTTTTGTATTGTTGCACTTTACTTTACTTCTTACTCATCTGGTGGTTAAAGAATCAGAATAAAAAGTTTGAAATTTGCACAACACTAATTCACCCCCCCTCTCAATGTTCATTTATTCCAACAGAATAATGACTAATTCTTCCATAATTAAAATATTTAAAGGGTAGCTTACCTTTGTATTTCCCAGATCCTTTCTTTAGTATTCTCCCAAAGTTTGTTTCCTCTTCATTTATGTCATTGTTTGTTTTAGGTTCATCTTCAATTGTTTTGGTAACTTTGAATGTTATATCCTTCTTCTCATAGAAATGATCATTAAGCTCTACAATATCAAAGGCAAAGAGTGATCCATAAAACCGATCCTCATAACTTTCTTCAATGGCATACTTCTTAGGTTTGTAGTAGTTAGGTAGTGTTCTCATCACTTTTCTCACAACTTCACTTTCTTCTATTTTTCACCAATGCCTCTAATTGCATTTACTATCAGGTTCACTCAATGTAGGTCACCTTCAAAATTATCATCTTCAAACACCCTCAGTGTCTCAAATCTATAACTTATATTCTATATTTTGACTTTCTTGGTCTTCTCATCTCCCTCATAAATGCTACTCAACGTATTTCAAGTTGTCTTTGCACTTTTGTATCCAGTGATCTTCAAATTCTCTGAGTCACTCAAAGTACTAACAATTTTATTACTTTCTTTGTGGTAGCAACAATGTAGAAAAATGAGAGGGGGATGAATCAGTTTTCTCAAAATCTTTACTTTACTTAAACACATTTTCATATTTGATAATTAACAGTGAAATCATAAATCAACACCACATAAATAACACACATAGCACCATGATTTTTGACGTGGAAAACCTGATCAAGGGAAAATCCACGGTGTGAACCTACCCATAATATGATGATACCCTGTTAGAAGTATATGAAATATTACAATGGGGAATGCACATGCATTTAGGCACACTACCTAGAGCTCACTGCTTGAAAACAACAAAAGGGCTACAACTTAGGGAAGACTAACTATCTTACAAGAACATTTGGATTACATCCAAAAGATTGTGAACTAAGAAAATTGCATCTTCTAATGCCCGGTTAAAGTTTCTATTAGGCACATATATTGCTCTTTCACTCTTCTTCACTACTTATGAAAGATCAAAGCATTATTTTCACACCACACACATCCACAGCATCACAATTACATTAACTTATACATATCATCAACCTATCTTTCAAGGTCATCTTAACTCACATCACAAATTATAAATATATAACCATACATGCTATAATAACAAATACATACTAAAATAATATCAGCTAAGATATAGTATAGACCCAAATCAACACCTCGAACATGAAACACCTCCAATAATTATTCCTTGAACATCCACAACATGCTACAATCATCATGTCAACCAAGAACATAAAGAACACCACCAAATCAATGAAAATAATCAATAATGCACATAATTATCAATGTGGACATCGACAAAAATAGGACATGATCTAGAAACATCCACAAGCATCATGAATTACCACAGAAATAACCGCACCAATACCACTTACTAGAACCTCCATCATCATTATACCAGACTTCAAGAATACTAATTGCAATGACTATCAAACTGAAAGATTCATTTGCGGACCTCCAAATCACAAACCATCTAAATTAAGGACACACTAGGACATCCCAAACACTTAGCCAAATCTACAAATGAAGATATTGCAATTGGAAGCAATGCAGAGCAAAATCCAGAACACTGACCAACATCGAACAACTAAAAACCAACTACAGTATTGGATCTCATAACAATCAAATATCCATGCAAACAACTAAAACTTAAGATGGATCAACTAGAGATACTTATCTCAAAACCCTTTAATCTGCAACAACTCAACTGCAACACACTAGCCAAACAAACTCACTTAATCTGACTGCAACACTACAACACACAAAGGAATATGTTGACAGTAATTACAACACATCACTCAACCAATCTAAACACACATTTTCACATTATCCCAACAATATCCAACACTTTGGTATTATTTTCATGATCCTTGATCTCATCTAGAGTAGTAAGACCACCATTTAGAGTAGTATAGCTAGACTTGATAAGGTCCCATATTCCAAGTGGTAGAGAATTCAAATGATATTTCATCTATGACTTTCAACTGGAATAATTTGTGCCATCAAACCTTGGTACCTTGAAATAGATTTCCTACACCATCCTTGACCTTCCTCAGGTAGCTAAGCTTCTCTTAGAGTAACCTCACTTTGATACAAATTGTTGAACACATCATAGTACTGAGAGGAGGGGTGTGAATCAATCTAAACATTAAAACAACTTATTTATAATCTATTAAATTTTAAATCACAATTACATTACTTTTGTAGTTATGAAACATGAAACCATAAATCATAACACACACAAGAATACCATATTTATGTAGAAAACCCAATAAAGGAAAAGCCATGGTGAGAATCACACTCACAATATAAATAATTGATTACAATGTTTTAGGCTCAAGGCCAAGGAAGCTTTATTCACCTAATTGGACTTGCAAAACTAAGGTGCACAACCTTTTAGAAAAAGATACAAAGGACTTGCATTATTGAGACACACAATCTCAAGGAAAGATACAAATATTGCACAAGCTATTAAAGGAGTCACTATCTCTCAATATATATAGGGAAATGATGAATTAAAATGAACAAGATATCTTGATCATGAAACTATCCTTGAAAGACTTTGTCAAGTGAATAATATCATGAAAAACATATCTCACTTTATTCACTCTCTCAAAACACTATCACATTCAAGATATGATCATCAAAGCTCATTACAACTTAAGATATCTTGATCATGAAACTATCCTTGAACCACTTTGTCAAGTGAATAATATCATCATAAAAGCTCCACCGGTAGTGCTTTTTTGGTCATCTACATTGCCTACCCAATTTGCATCAGTAAACACATCCAAAGAGAAATTTCCTTTATAAGGATACCACAAACCATAATCTATTGTGCCTTTCAGGTACTGAAATATCCTTTTCAATGCTACCAAGTGAGCCTCCTTGGGATCCTTTTGAAATATATCAACCAATCCAACAACATGTGCAATATCTAGTCTGCTATGAATGATATAATTCAATTTACCAATCATAGACTTCTATTCTTTCTCATCCATAGATTATGAGTCATCTTGCTTAGACAATTTGCAGCCTGTCACCATCAGAGTAACAATCGGTTTATAATCTTCCATGCAAAATGTTTTCAATGCCTCTTTGACATACTTACTCTGATAGATAAAAATTCCACCATCCAACTACTGGACCTACAACCCAATAAAAAAATTAATCTCTCCAATAAGAGACATCTCAAATTCCTTTTTCATCTCCTCAGCAAAATCCATGCATAAGTCATCATTACCACCAAAAATAATGTCATCCACAAATACTTCAGCTATTCATACTTTCTCTCCATCAGTCTTTAGATATATGTTACTTTCCTCACTGGTATGTTGGAATCTTATCTTGATCAAGAGTGCATACAACCTTTCAACCCAAGCCCTTGGTGCTTGCTTCAATCCATACAATGCCTTATGTAGTTTGCAAACCATATCTTTGTCTTCAGATAAAGCAAATCCATCTATTTGTTCTATGTAAACTTCTTCAAGGATGCCATTGAGAAAAGTTGATTTAACATCCATCTAATAGACTTTAAATCCTTTAAATGCAACATAAGAAAGTAGAATTCTTACTCCTTCCAATCTCGCCATAGATGCAAAGGTTTCACCATAATCTTCTCCTTCTTCTTGTGTATAGCCTTTGCAAACCAATCTTTCTTTATTTCTTACAAACTTTACTTCTTCATTTAACTTGTTTCTAAAAACCCATTTGGTTCCAATCACATTCTTGTCTTTCGGTCTGGGAACAAGTGTCCATGTCTTGATCTTCTCTATCTAATCTAACTCCTCATTCATTGCACTAATCCAGTCATCATCCTTTAATGCCTCTCTTACTTTTTTCGACTCAATAGTAGAAATCAGACAAGAATTTTCTCTGATTTTCCTCTTTGTTTGTACTCCAGCATGTTTATCTCCAATTATTTGTTCTTCTAAGTGATTTGACCTGACGTACCTTAGAATAACTAGTTCTAGTTTTGTGCTTCCTGCTTCATGTTCTCCATCTTCTTCATTGCTTTCTGCATTTATCAGTTGAGCATCTATTTCTGCAACATTTTTCTCATCAGTCTTCTGCACTTCTGGTTCTATGAACACAAGTCTTTATTCATCTTTCTCAGGCTCAGATCTACTGGACTCACCAGATTTCTCAAGGAGTTCATCTATCTTCATATTGTCACTCTCAATAATATTCTTAGTTCTCTTGTTATAATATTTAAGTGTCTTACTCTTTGTAGAGTAACCAAGAAAAATCCCTTAATTCTTATATACCTCTTAATTTTGATATACCTCTAGGGTGTGCTCTGGTAACAATATTTGCTCCTGTAGCTAGATTGGAAGGAGTTCGTATGCTTCTTACATATGCAGCTTTTAAAGGTTTCAAAGTATATCAAATGGATGTAAAATCTGCATTCCTAAATTGTGTACTTGAAGATGAGGTGTATATAGAGCAACCAGATGGGTTTGCCCTATCTGAAGATAGTGACATGGTATGTAGGCTACATAAAGCCTTATATGGTCTAAAGTAGGCACCTAGAGCTTGGTATGAACATCTGCATTCCCATCTTGTGAAGATTGGATTTGAGAGAACAAGTGAAGATAGCAATATCTACTTGAAGTCTGAAGGAGATCAGATCCTGATCTGTGAGGTATTTGTTGATGACATTATCTTTGGTGGAGATGACAAGATGAGTCATGAGTTTGCAAATGAGATGAAGAAAGAGTTTGAGATGTCACTCATAGGGGAGATTAAGTTCTTCATTGGACTACAGATCCAGTAGATGAAAGATGAAATCTTTATCACTCGGTCCAAGTATGTCAAAGAGGTGTTGAAGACCTTTGGCATGGAAGATAGCAAACCGGTTGGTACTCAGATGGTGACCAGTTGTAAACTATCCAAAGAAGATGACTCAGCATTGGTTGATGAGAAGGACTACCGATCAATGATTGGTAAGTTGCATTACGTAGTGCATAGCAAACCAGATATTGCACATGCAATTGGCATTACTGCAAGGTTCCAGAAAAGCCCAAGAGAATCCCACTTGGTTGCAGTCAAGCGGATTCTTAGGTATCTGAAGGGAACTGTTGATTATGGATTGTGGTATCCATATAGAAAGGATTTCAACTTAAAAGTATACATAGATGCTAATTGGGCAAGTAATGTAGATAACTGGAAAAGCACTTTCGGTGGTGCATTCTTTCTTGGTGGTAGACTGGTCTCATGGATGAGTAAGAAGCAGAGTTGTATCTCTCAATCTACAGCAGAAGCTGAGTATGTTGCAACTTTCATGAACTGCACACAGACAATTTGGATGAAGCATGTATTAAATGGCTTCAAAGTTCCTATATCTAAACCGGTAAGTATATTTTGTGACAATACTAGTGCAATTAATATCTCCAAGAATCTGGTTTTACATTCTAGAACCAAGCACTTTGAGCTTAAGTATCATTTCTTGAGGGAAAAGGTTCAGAACAAAGAGATTGCACTGGAACATGTTTCTAGTAAGGAGTAGTTAGCAGACATATTCACCAAGCCTCTCCTGAAGGCTACATTTATGTACTTAAGAGGTGAATTAGGGGTGTTGCCCCTTTAGGAGGTAAACTAAAAGCATATGCTCCACATCAGTCAGGTATTGCATAGTCAATTTTTTTTTTCAGGATTGATGTGTTGAAGGATGCTACTCCTCAAGGGGAGCAACATAATGGAACAAGGAAGCTTGTGCCTCCACTTTGGCATTGTTGTCAAAGGGGGAGAAGATGTGAAGCAGAGAAGATATCTGCAGAAAATGGGGAGAAGATTTGAAGCGGAGAAGATATCTGCAGAAAATGGGGAGAAGATGTGAAGCAGAGAGATATCTTTGTATATTGCCATCAATGCCAAAGGGGGAGATTGTTGGCATTATGTGAAGTAGTATGAGGCATAATGATATTATGTGTTGTCATTGATGTCAATATGATGAAGAGAAGAGAACCGATGTAACACTGTGAACCGACATTTTTGCCAAAGTGAAGCGGTGTGCTTGTTCAAGGTGAACCGACATATGGTTATGGTAACCGACACATGAAAGCATTGTATGACTATCGGTTGGTAGTCTCAACTTCAGGGTTTCCGGTTGAAGTGCTTCAAGCCTATGTGGCTCAACTGGTGACTTTGTGTGATGAGTCAGCATGATAACGAAGAACAGATCGTGTTGCCACATAAGCCTTATGTGCGTGATGGATCTTGCATGAAGGAGATTGTTCCTATCTACCTCAGGAATGTGCAAAGTCTATAAATGGTGATAACATGTGATGGGTTATCAGCTGCCATGAAATCGGTGGAAAATGAATGATGGAGAATGTCTTGAGATTGGATCAAGACTATTGTATTTAATTCAGTGTGCTCAACAGTCAGGATTGAACCATTTGAATTCCTTAACCTAACAAGCTTAGGGTTTAGGGTTTATGCTACCAAACTACCTGTTTTCCTATAAGGTCGATGTTGTGATTCTTTCTGAGGTTGTTGGAAAAATTTGTGTGTGTGTATCCAAGAGAAGAGATATGTGATTCTTGCTAGACCAGAGGAGAGAAGTGATACCTGTAGAGTGTAAGTGCAGAAGGTGAAGAGGAGATTAAGCGGATCTACATTGGCATTGAGTGTTGTTACCAGATCATTGTAATACCTGTTGATCTCTAACCACCTCAATAGTTGGAAAATCCCTTAACAGGGTAGCTTTAACCAGCTTATTGTAAATCCTTTAACAGGGTGACTCAAAACCATTGAGTTCTTGAAATCCTCTAACAAGGTAACCTTTAACAAGGTTTAACCCTTAATCGAGTATTCTAGCCATCCCTTAACTGGGTGATCCCTAACAAGATCGGTTCATAACAGAACCTTTTGTATTAGTCTTTAACCAGACAAGGCTCCTAATAGAGTGGACTTCTAAAGAGTTCAAAACAAGCTTGTAGGTATTCATCCCCACCGTGGTTTTTCCCAATTGGGTTTCCACATGAAAAATATGTGTGTCATGTGTCATGTCTTCTTCATGTGATGCTATGTTGTTTTCTGTCAAGTGGTGAATCATGTTGATCTAGTTGCTTATATGTATATCTTTGATGGTAGATTACCTATTCATGCATTAGGGTGAAATAGAAATGAAGTGTTAGATTGTATGAGAAGATAAGTGTTAACCGGTTTATGCTTGTCTCAGTTATTTTGGGTTTTGCCGATTGTACTGTGATTAAGGACCGGTGTTACTGGCTGTCTGTCAATGCATAGTGTCTGCTGACGAACCGGTTTAAGATTGTGTTTTTGTCTATACTGATTCACCTCCCCTCTCAGTACCAATTTGGTACTATCCATTCATCATTGTGTTATCAAAGACAAGCAGAGTGCAGAGGCAGAAAAATTTGTAGATCACATGAAGGCCTTGCATATTTAGGTTAAGCAATATTTGGAGGACATGAATGACAAGTATAAGGAGAAAGTGGATGAGAAAAGAAGACATAAGGAATTTGAAGTTGGTGATGAAGTGATGGTGTATCTGAGGAAATAAATATTTCTAGCTAGAACCTATAACAAGTTGTAGATGACGAAGTTTTGACCTTGTAAAATCTTAAGGAAGCTAAGTTCCGGAAATGCATATGAAGTGTAGTTACCAGATAGTTTGAATATTTCACCTATATTTAACATTGCAAATCTACATCAGTATCATGAACCGGAATTCAGTGAGGATACTAATGTAAACTTGGAGAAATGGTTGCCCTAAAAGGAGCTAGATCAAATTGAAGACATTTTTGACAGTAGGATTGGGTGTAGCACCCAGAGTAGAGAGTATAAGGAGTATCTTGTAAAATGGAAGGAAAGTCCAGTTGAAGATTCATCTTGGATTTCTCGGGCAGAGGTAAACTGCCTTGGTTTTCCTTTGATCTCGGCAAAGTGAGAGACTCAATTTTTAAACAACCTCAGATGTCTGATGCAAGAGCATCTCTGGTTCTAGCAAATCTTGCATCAACCAAAAATATTTCTTTTATGTTTGTTTCTGTTTTGGTAGTTTCTGCATTTTTTTGCATTGGCTCACCAGATCTTGTGGAGTTGGATTTTTCTTCAATACATGATCATACCCTTATTCCTAAATCGTGGAGCATTTGAATCATTTTCCAGCAAGTTATCGATTCCAGTTTCTGAGATAGTTTTGTTGCACTGGAACCATTTGGACCTATTTGCATTTGTGAATCTACTAGATCCCTTCCATATCTTGTGGAGCCTTGTGCATCGATTTCGATGTTATTTGGCATGTGTTCGACCTTCCCTTTGATCCACACTTCATCCTTTGGATTTTCTGGAGGAATCTCTTTGGTGGAGGCCGACCTATTGGCTTACACGGTTGGTCTTGTTCTTCAGAATTTGATCCCTTTTTGGGCCGACCAGATCCCCTTGGATCATATAAATCATTATAATTGAGCATTAGAAGTCAAGTAAGAAAGTAAGAAGAAATCAAATAGAATATAGTAGACAGATCTTAGGTTTGAAGGTCTGGGAGAGACTTGTTCTATAATTAAGCATGTTTGTAATAGGCCAGTGAGCCGAATCTTGTAACCCAGATGTTACCGGTTATCTGTAATTAATTTTCATGATCTAATTCATTTAGTTATGCATTTCCCCCATCATAATTTCTTGTTTCCATTGTGTTTACTCTTGTTGCCCAGTCTGGATTGATCTCTTTGAGGTCCCTCCTAATCGGTGATTGCATCACTCTTAATGTGTTATCAAGTATTCAATATTTCTTTTTGGCTTTCATACACATAGGCTTTCTATGGGAGAATCATATGTCAATCCTAATTTTTCATGTAAATCCATCTGATAGAAAGGTTTTTGTGATAAATATTAGTAAGGTCGCTCAGTTTTGTGGTCCCTGGGTGATTCCTAATGGTTTGAAAAGCATCCCAAAAAAATATCAAATTTGGCAAATTCTAAAGGTGACTCGGATGTTATTTTGGCCTCAATAGCCTATGATTTCAGTTGTCACATTCTAAGCTCAAGTGGTATAAATAAATTTTAAAAATAGTTGTGCCCATTAGGGGACCCAAAATGCATCATGAGGTTTAATTAGTCAAATTTATATAATCAAATAACATCTCCCAGTGTGATCAATTTGACTATCTGTAGGGGCTCACAGTCTTTACTTATGTTTGTTCAATTTGTGCAAGTTTTGTTATAAAGGTTGTGAAAGACTTGAGTGTGGTCATATTCATTTGCCTTTATTTTCAAATTTGTTTAAATCATTTTATAATAGTTTAAATGTTGTGGTGAAATATGTTCGACAAAATATTGTATTTTTTTAAAAATATTGTAGGGGTCAATTAATGAATTATTTATGTGGCACATCATTACAAGATAAAGTAGTGTTACACCAAATTGGTGGGAGTGCAAGAATGGTTACAAGCAGGCTTGGAATTTGATGGTCACCCCAACCTGTCAAATGGGATTTTAATGGTGGTTTAGTCATTTAAATACCTTTCATTCGATGTTTCAAGAAACATATAAATTGTCAAAAACATTAATAAAAAGAATGTAAAATTAAAAAATAATAATAAATTAATAATTTGTGCAAAAAAATAAAATTTATTTTCTAAATTCATGTAAAATATTTAAAATAATTTTTTTATGCTTATATTAAATTAATTTTAATTTATAATAAACATTATAGAATCATACATATTAATACTAAAATTAAATGATAATCACTAAGTGGTGACTTTTTTTCTAAAATCGACGAAACCTAAACCTAGAGGAGCAATTTGAGACTCATGCGCTCAAAATTTGAAGATACTAAAAGAACAAGAATTGTAGTACTTTGAATCTAATTTCTAAACTATTAAATTTATTAAAAAATGGATAAGATTGATGGGATCAAATCATTCTCTCACACAAAAGTGTTCCCATTTTTTCAGCACAACATAATATAATGTCGAGTGTATGCATAAAAAGTTTATAGTTAGATTTAGTATTTTGAAAAACCCTTTTGTAGAAAGATAGTTAAGAGTGAGTACTAGAAGTTTATTTTTTGTTAAAAAAATTAAATGATTTTTAGAAGTGGATGCATCCTAAAAATTAGATACATGTTCGAGCAAATCACATAACTTGCACCAAAATAATTGAAAATTTAAATTTATTTTTTGCAAGTGTAAAGAATGAAGTGTAGAACAATAATATAATTTATTTCAAAACTGGACAAATAATTCAAAAGTTATTAAAATAATGGTACACATATGTCTTTGAGAACTATGGAGACATTAGTAAAAGAAATTTTGTTGGAATTTGCAGTATATACTTGATTCCATTTTACAAAAATTAGAATTGTTTGAATCTTTCTTGGTATCCCATTGTTACAGAGAAGTTAATAAGATTGTGGATTATTTGGCAAATTTAGCCATTGATAGCAATGCTAATCAGCGAGAGGTGGGTTTTGAGGAAATTCCTTCTAGGGTATGGGAAGGTTTGCAACAATAGTTATATGATTTTCCTGAGTAATGTTGATGTAAAATTTTATGATGATAATTATTCCCGCTTTCCCCTTTCATTTCAAGTATTCATGTTCATTGTCTAGAGGAGAGTTCGAGCTCATGGTATTTGATACAATAGTGTTTTTCCAAAGGTTTATTGATACTTTCTTTTTTGGCAGGAAGGTTTTTGGCTCATGGGATTTGGCACAAGGCTTTGGAAAATTTTGTCTTCTTCCATTGGTAGCAGCTGTGGAGTCTACATTTGAAAATTATCCGATGGGTTTTTTTGGTAAATTGTCATATGGGTTCTATGCAAAACTGATATTATATGTGTTGTGACCATATTTTGTATGTGGTTTTGGGTGGGGTGCATAAACTGATCTGTCGGATACTATAGGTTTATCTTATGAGTTGTGACCAGAGGTTTTCTTCCCAGGGTTCTTTCCTCCGGTATGCTCTTTGAATCCTATGTAAAAAATAAAAAATATTAATAAAAAATTTTAGTGGAATAATCGACTTTTATTAAAAAAAAAAAGAAAGAAATTAAAAATTAATAATGTTAATGTTGCTTGAATCCAAACAAAATATATGGTTAGAAATCTGAGAAGATGTGTGAAATTATGGTGGTAATTGTACAAATACCCACTTCATAACTTGTATACCTGATGATGAGGAAGTTGAGAAACCAGATTGGAAGAAGAAAACACATAAAATGGATGGAAATGAAGCTCCCAAAACTAAGGCTTGTTTTTGATTAAGTAAAAATAGGTTTAAAGGGACCTGAAACCCGATTACATTCAAAAGATATTCAAGAAGGAAACAAAACAAGACAGCTGTAAAAGACCAGCCAAAAAACCAGTAGCAGAGAAAAGGACAGCAAGAGGCCAGCAAGAAATTGACCCCAAGCCCAGTATTACAAGATAATTAAAATCTCTTCATAGTTTCCTTAGCATTCTATACTAAGAGCATCATCACCTTGGTCACTTCCCTTAGGTCATTGTTTTCCTATCCAATCTGACTCTCTTTCATTTTGGTGTCCTTCTCAAAAGTGGTCTACCTAGTTCTATGCCTAGGGTTCTGGTGGGTGGGGCTAGAAGTTGGAGCATCTTCTATAATTACTAGGTTCTTATCCTAATTTTTCTTTTCCAAATGATCCACCAGTGCGTTCATATTCTGGGAAGAAACTTTAAGGACCTGGAGGTTGTGGTTCATAAGGCTTTTCAAAGCCTTCTCATTACGGTCAATCCGGGTGTTGACATTGTCTTTGTCCTTCTCCACCTACTCTTTCATAGTTCTAATAATATCCTCCAAATGTTTCAGGTCCCCTTTGATCAGATCTTTCTCCAACCAGTCCTCCATCTCCATTTCCTCCTTCGCTTCACTGTTTTTCGTATCCTCATTCTGTTTCCCAGAGTCAGACATCTTAATCAGCTTATTAATCTTATCTTCTAGCTCCCTTTGCTTACCCTGCATACTAGTGATGTTTACGACAACCCATTTCTAGAAATTGAAGAATTCAAGAGTGCAGTTGCAGGCGGTGTCCAAGATGGTGTTCGTAGAGTCCTTGTCCTGTTCAGTCTCCTCAGAGTTAGGGTTGTCATACTCCTTAGGATTCAGAGCATCATTCTTGATTTCCGAACCCTTAGGGTTAGAGTGAGGGTTTTTAGAATTACCCCCTTCCTCCCCTTCACCATAGTTCTCGTCCTTATTTAGCTCCATTTCAATATCAATGTCCTTATCCTTTTCCTCTTCTTCATCACAATGCACCTCCTTTTCCTCATGCTCTCTTTCAACTTTCCTTTTTTATGGGTAGGGGTGCTGGGCTGATCCCCATTCGAGTCAGAGTCTTTGCAACTCTTAGATATATGAGCATTAATGATCAAAGGATCATCCTTGGTTTCCCTAGCCTTATCCTTAAGATGTTCATATATTAGGAGAATGAGCCCCTAGTGGGCTAAAGGGTAAGAATTAGGCTTTTTGGCATGGTCTGTAAGGCTCTCGTTTACAGAGGACACTAAATAGAAGGGCAGGGATATTTTAGCCCCATGACGGAAATGGTTCAGGATAGCGAAATGATAGTTATAAATTTTTGTAAATCTGCCATCCACAGTCAAATATTCCATTAAAGCCCTAAGAAATTTTTGCCAGAAAGGCTTTACCTATTGGGAAGTGTAGTAGGAGATGTTGTCCTTCTTCGCAAGCTTTCCCTTCACATCCTCTAACTTCGGGAAATTTTTGAAAGCTTCAGCTGCATACTTCTGATCCCTATAGAATTTAGTCTCCTTCATCTTGAGCCCCATGACCTCTGTAATCAAGTTTTCATTGATTTACCAAATCTCCCCAAATAGGGTGGCTCTGTTGTTACTCCAGCTTTTAGCAAAACCATAAGACATAGAATTTCTGCTTCCGTGAAGCTTTTCCATATAGTCAGTGAAGCTGTGTCTGTGGAGCCTTCTTCAGACCTTTCTTTCACTCTTCCAATCCTCACATCTTGGAGGCTCGTTCCTATTTAGGTTACCACCCACTCTGAGCTCCAAGTAATGATACCCACTGCTGTAGTTCTCAATCCGCAGATAAAACTCTGAAAACTTGTTATTTCTGGGATTCTCATGTAAGGACTCTTTCGTAGTTTTGAAATTGCTTCTTATGGCCACACAAACCCAGCTATTATTACTATAATCTTTCCCACACATATGATCTTGGATATGATGCCGAAAAACACTCATAATCTGACAGTTAATCTGCCCCCAAAATCTATCTTTGGAACTCGTTCCCCAAAAATTAATCATGAGATTAACTTGACCCATTGATGCGATCAAAGTATAATTGCTCTTTAACCTCTCATTTGATGTGAGTTTCTCCAATGTATTTGACATCCTTCTCCAAATTGACCCCTTCATTGGCTAGGATATCTGCAACCTTATTGCCCTCTCTAAAGGTATGAGTTATACTAATGCTAACATAGTTATTTAGAATATCTTTAGCATTTTTAATTAAATTGGTAATATTCTAGGAAACAAAACCTGTACCTTTGAGGGCTTGTATGATGTTTGAAGAGTCCCCTTCGAGCCAAATTTTTTTGAATTTGAATTCCTGAGCTAGCTGGAGGCTCTTTAGCATTTCTAGAGCTTCAACCACATGGTTATTTTGGACCCCAAAAGGAGAAGAAAAAGCAACAATGCAAATTCCTTGAGCATTTCTAATAACTCCTCCTCCACCAGCCTTTCCAAGGTTCCCTTTAGTAGCCCCATCAAAATTAACCTTTATCCAGTCATATTCAGGAAACTGCCTTACAATGTTATCTCTCTTATTCTTATTTTCTGATTAGTAGACCTTATGCATTAGGTTCCATTCGGTAAGGATGTCTCTTTCCATATCATTCATATCAGTAATAGACCATTGCTGATTATTCTTGTGAGGAATATTGATGTTCTCCTTTATAGCCCTATATATTTTTTCAAAGACCACCTGAATATTACACTTAGCTTCCCTAAATATCCTATTATTTCTTTCTTTCCAAATGCCCCAGCAGATCATGGGGAGGGTCAAAGACCAAAGGTTCTTGATGATTTGGCATTTGGTTGGAAAATTCCATTGCTAGATAATATCCTTGATGCTCTTGTTCGTGAACCAATTAAATTTCCATTTTTCCCACATTTTGCACCAAATATCCCAGGTAAAGGAGCAATGAAAAAAGAGATGATCAACTGATTCCCCCTCCTTCTGGCATAGCTCACATCTATTAGGGAATTTGAAACCTCTTCAGATTAAATTGTCAAGAGTAAGGGTGATATTATGAGAAGCAAGCCAAAAGAAAATGTTGACTTTAGGGATCAGAATGTTGTTCCAAACTTTACTCCAAATGGGATTGTTGGTTTGAGAAAAAGTGTTTTTATAGGTGGAGGCAACCGTAAATTCACCTTTAGGATCACTTTTCCAGAGGAAAATATCATCATAGCCTTTGTTAGGGGAAAAGGACAGCAACTCCTTCTGGAGAGAGGAAAATCCATAATGGATGTCATCAAGCCTAACCCACTTGTCCTTGTTCCAGTAGTCACATACCATAAGCCCAAACCTCCTTTTACACTCTTCAATAATTTGACTATTGTTTTGATCATAAATAGCTTCATTCTTCATCCAGGGGTCTTCCCAAAACCTTATTATGTCACCTTTTCTAGGGACCCATCCAGCCCTAGCTTTTGGCACTTTTATGGATTTGGTAATGCTATTCCAGATGAAGGATCCAATAGGGATATCTTCAAAGTTAAGGACCCCTTGGATAGTCTGATTCTGAATGTATTTGTCAAACCAAATTTGATTCCAATCTTTCTTAGTATCATAGGCTCTCCATAATTGTTTAGGAAGAAGAGCTTTGTTAAAGGTTTTTAGAGCTTTAATCCCCAACCCCCCTTTGTTCTTTGGTCTACACACTTTGTCCCAGGAAACCAAGGGTATTCTCTTTTTTTCTTCCACTCTTGACCAAAAAAATATCTTTTGGATTCTTTCCATTGCTTTAGCAAATTTAACTAGGATACCAAATAGGCCGAGTGCATAAACAGGGAGATTTTGAAGAGTAGCTTGAAGAAGCTGTAGTTTCCCAGCCTGAGATAACATTGAGCCTTTCCATCCAGCAAGTCTTTTATTAATTTTATCAATAAGCATATTCCAGAAGGAATTTGGGGGAGCTAACCCCAAGGGAAGGCCTAGATAGGTGGAGGGGAGCATTTCCACTTTGCACCCAATAATTTTAGCAAATTTTTGTTGTCTTATGACCGAAGTATTCAAGATGTACATAGCCAATTTGTCCCAATTGAATTATTGACCAGTAGCCAAAGCATAGGAGTTAAGAGAAGTTTTAAAGGCATCAGCCTCCTTGATTGAAGAATATCCCATGAGGACAGTGTCATCAACAAACTGTTGATGAGTGCAAAAAACATTAGCGGAGGAAGGTTGAAGACCTTTGATAGTTTTTCTTTGTTTCAAATTATGAATCAATCTGCTCATACTTTCAGCCAATACGGTAAAAAGGATATGAGATATGGGATCTCCTTGTCTGAGCCCTCTTGAAGTTTTTAAAAAGCTTGTAGGAGATCCATTAATCAGTATAGAGAACATAGGAGTAGTGATCAATTCTCTGATTATTTTGGTTACCTTATCATCAAAACCAAAAGCCCCCATGATTTTGAAGAGAACATCCCACTCAACTCTATCATAAGCCTTCGCCAAATCCAACTTTATCAAGAAACCTTCTTTTTTAGCAGCACTGAGGGAGTGAATGTTCTCATGAACAAGAATAATTGAGTCCAGGATCTTCCTACCAGGAACAAAACCTTTCTGCTCCTCAGAGATGATGAAGGGAAGCATCACCAAAATTCTAGTGGTCATAACTTTGGATATGATTTTGTAGAAAGAGTTGCATAGGCTAACTAGCCTAAAGTTTCCCATAGAGTCTTCCCTAGCAACTTTGGGGATTAAGGCTATAAAAGTGGAGTTAAGTTCTGTAAGGATTCTTCTAGATCCAAATCTTGGAAGAAAAACATAGGGAAACTGTCAGGAACTAGAGCTTTATCCCCTTGAAATGAAAAGACAACTTTTTTTATTTCTCTAGCAGACGAGATAGCAGTAAGGGCCTTATTCTGAATAGGGTTAATGACCTTAGGAATAATATTAACCAAATTGAGTTGGTGGGTCTGATCAATGTCCTTGTTACTAGAAAGAAGCTTCTTGAAGAATCTGATAGCTTCATCCCTGATTTCATCCTTATTAAGCAGAGTGTTGTTTTCAACAATTAGTCTTGTGATTCTATTCGTTGCCTTATGTTTTAGAGAATTCATCTAGAAAAATTTAGTGTTTCTGTCCCCTACCTTCAACCGTATAGCCCTAGATCTCTGCCTCCAATATATTTCTTCCCTAGAAATATTGTTGTGGATTTTGACTAGAACATCATCTTCCATGGCTTTGGAATACTTTTTGTAGCCTTCTTTCTGAATTGAGTTTTGTGTCTGGTCTAGTTCCTCCTTTAAGTTTTTCTTTGAACCAAAGATATCACCAAAGACCTTCTTGTTCCAAGTCTTAATGTTGGTTTTGATGTTTTTAAGTTTTTTGGCAACTTTATACATGGCAGTTCCATCAATATCAAGATTCCACCAGTTAGCAATAGATTTTTCAAGATTAAGGTTGGAGGTCCACATCTTTTTGAACCGAAAAGGGAATATCTGATTATTCTTAAAATTCTCAGCAACAAAAGAGATGGGATAATGGTCTGACCCAATTCTATTAATAACAAAAAGGGAGCATCTATGAGAAAGAATCCAATCATTAGAAAGAAGGGATCTATCAAGTCTTACCTAGATGAGATCTTCACCATCCCTTCTATTAGACCAAGTGTAGGAAGCCCCATTGAGATCCATATCAATGAGAGCATTGTCATTAATAAAGTCCATCAGGTCAGATCTGCTATCTGGTTGAGCTTGACTACCTCCAAATTTTTCAATGTCTTGTAGAGGAGTATTGAAATCTCCCATCACAACCCAGCTGTTCAGAGGGAAGAATTTCTTTTATGCTGAATTTTATTCCAAAATTTGCTTCTAGCGGATTTAGAGTTAGGGGCATAGATATTAGTGATAACAAATTCCTTACCATCAAAGATGCTTTTATCTTTTAGGGATAAAATATTGCCATCAACATCAATCATATCTCTAGAGGTTGTTCTTTTATTCCAGAATATAGCAACCCCTCCAGAGGCTCCATTCGAGCTACTGCCACAAGCCCCTCCATTTTTGAAAAACTTTAATTTCTCCACTTTCTCTTTACTCATTTTGGTTTCCTGAACCAGGATAATATCCAAATTTTGATCTTGAATGAGGCTCCTTAATATATCCTGTTTATTGAGACCATTTAGGCCTCTAATGTTCCAAGATATTACCTTCATTTGGAAGCCTAAGGGCAGGATTCCTTGATAGTTCATTGCCTTCCATCAGCTATGTTTTGCTTACTCTCCTGGTCCCTATGCCATTTCATAGTTTTACGTCCTGGTGGGGATCTTGAAGCCCCAAAATCAGCCTTGGATCTGGTTCTAGTTTTTACTCCATTAAGGCCTCCTACCTTCTTGGTTTTAATTTTCTTTCCATTTCTTGTTGTGTTTTCTTCTTGTTGTTCTACTCTAGACTCATCTTGCATGTTGCTCCATAGGTCTTCTCTTTTCTGGGATGAAGTGGTCATATCGACTTCTATATTCTGGAATAAGGCAAAATGCATACATATGATTTGATTTAAAAATGTGTACATGTTACTTAAAAAAAACCATGTACATGCTTTTATGAGAGAAAAACATGCACACAAACAACACATATGTGTTTTGATAAACAAACAAAATACATATGCATTTTGCCAACATAAAGCTAGAAAAGAAACATATCCCTAAATGCTAATTCCTTTGGCCTTCCCTTACTTTTTTTCATCAGGATATATACATAAAATATGATATTTAAGTATACTTTAAGTTTTGTCTTTTATCTTTCTTATAATTTAGGTTATATTTTATGTATAGGGTGAACTCACAATAATGGTTCCCACTTTTTTGCCACTTTTGACACTGAGATGAACAATTTTAAAATAATCTTCAACTTCCAACAACTATAACTTTTAAACTATTAAGAATTTGAAGATGATGTAAATTAGTGATTTGTAGCATTTTGTCTGTAGATTCTTTTTTTTTTTTTTTCAAAACTTTTTTCAAATTTTTTTTATTTTTTCCATCTCCCTCGAAAAGTAGTTTTTTACAACAAACTACATTTTTTAAGAGTGATGTCCCTCCCGAAATGCATAATTTTTTTCTATAAATGATAAAAATAAATTCTTTTGAATTTTGGTTTGTAACATCAATATCCAAGGCTTGCAGTTGGTTTGATAGTGATATGTTCAATATTTTTCATTTTATTAAGTTTTGAAGTCCGACTAGTCATAATTCAGATATAGGTTTAAGTTTGAACACATAACTTGTTCTATATATATTGAAATTCAATTTTATTTTTTTGTTAGAAAGAAGACATCAATCCCTAGGGCTTAGGTATTTTTCAGAATTTTTTTGAATTAGTTTCCTATTTTTCCCAATGCATTGAACAGAGAAGTTCATGTTCAGTTAAAAAACTATGTTTGGTAAAATTTAAAAAACAAGTTCATAATAAACTCAATATGTAATAAAATTATATTCATTGGAAAGCTTGCTTCGAGGACTACAATACTAAATTTTAGGTTGTCAAGATCATTCCATTTGAGCTTTCAACCAGAGGTTTGAAGGCCAAATATCTGCAAAAAAATGTAGAAATCTTCAAAGAAGTGTTAAAAAGTGGATTCGAACGAAGGGGGATTTGAGCAAACCCCCCATTTTTAGGGGGGTTTGAATGAAGGGGGCTTTGATCGAACCCCCCTCCCCCCCCCCCCCACTATAATTGAAAAATGACATAAAGAAGAATTAAAGGTGCTTCGCTCAAAAGATGTGGTTTGAGCGAAGTGGGGCCTTCGCTCAAACCCCAAAGGGTAGTCCGTTCGAACACCCCCACTTCGCTCAAACCCCCCCTAAACAAAATTCTCCACTTTTCCCAATTTCCTTCATTGGAAAAATTGGGAACCATTAATGTGGCATAGCCCTATATATTGTCAAGATATTTGAGAATGGTTTCAAATCTCTAAGAATCCTTAATGAAAATTATAGATTTTAGGAGATCTTATAATTTCTCTAACTTATTCAAATTTCAATAATCAATAGGCTCCTATCATAATTCTCTTGCTATCTCTCTATCTCGCACTCTTTGTCTCCTGAATATCTATACCTATCTATTTCCCTTCATCTCTACCTCTCTCTATCTCTCTCTCTCCCCTCTCCCCAAGCTCTAGATCTTATAATTTCTCAGGCTTGGTCAAAATTTCATTATTCACTAAGCTACTATTATCATTCTCTCTCTATCTTTATTTCACTCTCTTTGTCTCCCTCAATCTTTATACCTATCTTGCTTCCTATCAGTCCCCCTCTCTCTCTCTCCAACCCATCTCTCTATATCATTCTCTCCTCCCTCTCTCCAAGCTCTAAACATATCTCTCTCACCCTTATACTCTATATCTCCCCTCTCTTCTCTACTTACCCCACACACATTCTATATACTCTATCTCAACTCTCTCTCCCTCTCCCCACCTCTCTCTCTCTCCTTCCCTCTCTCTACTTTTCTCTATCCATTCTCTCCCTCTCCCTACATATAGGTCTACCCTCAATCCCTTGCTACCTTTACTTATATACATGCATCTCCCTCTCTCTTTCCCTTTCTCTTTGTCCCACCCTCCCATGCTTTCTCTCTACTTATCTCTCTCTCAATACTTCCCTTTTTAATAACCTTTATCTCCCCTCCCCCTCTTGTTGGCAAGAGACACTATTCTGAAAGAGATAACTGCTTAAGTATTATTTAGGGGTTGTCATTGATGGAAACTCAAATTAGACATGTCATTCAGTATCTACAAATTCATTCTACCAAAAGTTTTGCTTAAGTCTGGAAGGTGGAACATAGTGTTTAGAAGAGTATGAGTACATTGAGTAGAATTCAATTTTGGGTGCACATCTTTGTTTGCGGTTGAAGAGGTAGTCAATTTTCTTATTGGAAGTTCTTTGTCCACAATCCTAACCTTTTGTATTGATTCTCGTGCAAGTTTGTTGATTTGGTATCTGATATTTCAAGAAGAACAAGGTTATATGTGTTAATAGTGGTTTTGCATGTTATGCAGAATCTTCAAGATGATTTTGTAGATTGATGTCGTGTTCAAGGTTGTTGTGTCAACTTGTTTGAAGCATATAAGCAATTTGTTTTGATTTACATGAGTATTTGTAATCGGATTGAGCCAACTTCTTGTTACACATTTCATCTTTTTCAAGACAATATGTTGGTGACCTAATCAAGTGATGTGGATATATAAGGTCGATCTATATAAGAATTTTGACATGAAATTTGGTATATGATTTTGATGTGCAAAGATTGTATGAGCATCTGTGTCCAATTTCATGTGCATTCCCCTTGTAATATTATTACACTCCTAATCACAGTATTATAATATTGTGGGTCTCAATCCTGCCGTGATTTTTCCCATTTTGGGTTTCCATGTAAAAATTCTGGTGTTATGGTTTTGTGCTTGTGTGTGTTGATTTTTTGCACTTTACTTTTATTCATTTCTATCTGGTGGTTTATGTATCAGTTAAAGAAAGTTATAAATTTCAAAACACTGATTCACCCCCCCCTCTCAATGTTCATTGATTCCAACAATTGGTATCAGATCCTAGTTACTTCAAGGAATCCTAAGAGCTTGAGGAACATCTGGGATAGTGAAGTGATGGACTTTAGTTTACAAAAACAACCCACAATGGCACTTGAAGATCTAGATGCAACAAGAAAAGAAGCAAGTATCCTGAGAACAAATTTGAGCGATGTTGAAGACTTCATTGAGCCTCTAAAGGATAAATTGAACACATTCAGAGAAAAGAGAAAGGAGCTTATGGACAAACTCAAGGAAAAAGAAGACCAAAGAACTAATGACCAAGCCTTAGGAGACAAGATAGACGAATGTGAAAAACTTGCTAGAGATAATGCACTCTTGAAGAATGAAATGCAATCCATTGTGATGAATCTGACAAAGGATGTTGAAGACAGGAAGAAGAATGAGGAAATCTTGACTCGATCACTAAAGGATAGATCTAATGAATGTTGTAGACTTAATCATGAAAATGACATGTTGAAGCTTGAATTGATACAATCCAGGAATAATTAGCAAGACCTTGAAAGACAGATCATAATTATGAGAGATGAGCTTACCACTGCTAATGAATACAAAGAAAAATTCAATGCTAGCTCAGTTAAGCTAGATGAGATGCTACAAAATCAGAATAATAAAGGTGATATGGGAGGACTTGGATTTGAGAAAAGGGAAATCTCTCGATCTAGACAAAGCAATCATCTTAAGAATAAGAGATATCTAGTAAGGCAACCTAATGCTTATAAATTCAATGGTAAATTCTTTATTTGCAATAAATTTGGTCATATGAAAAGTCAGTGTAGAAATAGGAAAAATCAGAATAATCCATCATTCTCTAGACAATGTTTCAATTGCAATAAATATGGTCATAAGTCAAATGAATACCAAATGAATGTAAAAGTATGGTAAATAAGAGAAATATAAGATGCTATTCTTGTGGAAGATTTGGACATATTGCTAATCAATGCAGATCAAAGGGAAATCAAGGTAATTCAAGGCCTAATCAGAGAAACAATGTTGTTTGCTATGCTTGCAACAAAATCGATCACATTGCTAAATTATATAGAAGAAATAATATGAACCATATGCTCTACTAGACAAGAAAAAATCTAGTGATAAGGGCAAAGAAAAGGTTGAAGAGATCAGAGAGAAGTACAAGAAGAAATGGCTCAAGAAGGGTGATTCAGATGCAGTGAATGAATCTGCACCAAATGGGTTTTCAGAAATAAGCTGAATGAAGATGGGACAATGATAAGAAACAAAGTTAGATTGGTGTGTAAGGGGTATGCTCAAGAAGAAGGAGAAGACTATGGAGAAACCTTTTCTCTAGTAGCCAAATTGGAAGGAGTTCGTATGCTTCTTGCATATGCAACTTTTAAAGGATTCAAGGTATACCAAATGGATATAAAATCTACATTCCTAAATGTAATACTTGAAGAGGAGGTGTATATAGAGCAACCAGATGGGTTTTCCCTATCAGAAGAGAGTGACATGGAGTGTAGGATATATAAAGCCTTGTATGGACTAAAGCAGGCACCTAGAGCATGTTGGCATATGCACACTCCAATGAGACATTGTATGTGATTGAAGGTTTTGTCATTGATGGCAACCTTGCAATCCTATGGCACTGACAAAGACATTATATCGGCATCAGTAGATCACACTCAACACTGGCACTTAGGACACCGACACTAGCACTGGCACAGAAGAAAAGAAGTATACCGACACAAAGGCCGATAGGATTTTTGTTATATAATATTTTGTTTATTATTGTAAGCTGACTTGGCAAATTGTAAAATGACTCTTATATATAAAGGAGATCATTGTAGACATTTTTATGAGTGATGTAGATGTATAAAGGAAAATATTAGGCAGACCTAATATGCAAAATATAGGTCAAGGGGTATATGTAAAGAACAGAGCAGGAACTGGTACTGAATCTGGCATTAAAGATGCTATTGTAAAGTGGTACAAGTTATTGGATTAGTATAATCCTTGTTTGTAAGTCAGTATGACTTCCCATTAAGCAGTGAGCTCTAGGCTATTGGCCTTCCTGCATGTGCAGGCCCCTATTGTAAGTAATATTCTCTTATTGGCCAGTGGGTGAATATTGTGGGTCACAAATCCCACCGAGGTTTTTCCCACATCGGGTTTCCTTGTTAAAATCCTATGTTATGGTGTACTTTTCATGTGGATGTTCTTGATTATATTTATTGCATTATTTATTGCATGTTGGTACACTGTTATATTATGTTCTGTATGTTTTAAGTTAAGAAATTATAATTACCGGTTAGATACTGATTCAGCCCCCCCCCCCCCTCTCAGTATCTATGGGACCCCTAACAAAGCATGGTATGAACACTTGCATTCCCATCTTGTGAAGATTGGATTTGAAAGAACAAGTGAAGATAACAATATCTACTTGAAATCAGAAGGAGATCAAATTCTAATCTGTGAAGTATTTGTTGATGACATCATCTTTGGAAGAGATGACAAGATGAGTCATGATTATGCTGATGAGATGGAGAAGGAATTTGAGATGTCACTCATAGGGGAGATTAAGTTCTTCATTAGACTGCAGATTCAACAAATGAAAGATGGAATCTTTATTACTCAATCCAAGTATGTCAAAGAGATGTTGAAGACCTTTGGCATGGAAGACAGTAAACCGGTTGGTACACCAATGGTGACCGGTTACAAACTATCAAAAGAAGATGACTCGGCACTGGTAAATGAGAAGGAATACCGATCAATGATTGGTAAGTTGCATTATGTAGCACATAGCAGACCGGACATTGCACATGCAGTGGGTATTACTGCTCGGTTTCAGCAAAGCCCAAGAGAATCCCCCTTGGTAGCAGTCAAGCAGATTCTTAGATATCTGAAGGGAACTATTGACTATGGGTTATGGTATCCATACAATAATGAGTTCAACCTGAAAGTGTTCACAGATGCTGATTGGGTTGGTAATGTAGATGACCAGAAGAGCACAACCGGTGGTGCATTCTTTCTCGGTGGTAGACTGGTCTCATGGATGAGTGAAAAGTAGAGCTGTATCTTTCAATCTACAGCAGAAGTGAAGTATGTTGCATCTTTTATGAACTATACCCAGACTATTTGGATGAGACATGTATTGAATGGCTTCAAAGCTCCTATATTTGAACCAGTAAGTATATTATGTGACAATACAAGTGAAATTAACATATCCAAGAATCCGGTTTTACATGCTAGAACCAAGCACTTTGAACTCAATTATCATTTCTTAAGGGAAAAGGTTCAGAACAAAGAGGTTGTATTGGAACATGTTTCTAGTACAGAGCAGTTAGCAGACATATTCACCAAGCCTCTAACAAAGGCTTCATTTACATATTTGAGAGGTGAATTAGGGGTGGTGCCCCTTCAAGAGGTGAACTAAAAGTATGTGCTCCACATCAGTCAGGTATTGTAGTGTCCAATCTTTTTCAGGATTCATGTGTTGAAGGATGCTACTCGTCAGGGGGAGCAACATAGTGGAACAGAGAAGCTTGTGCCTCCACTTTGGCATTGTTGTCAAAGGGGGAGAAGATGTGAAGCAGGGAAGATATCTGCAGCAATAGGGAGAGGATGTGATGCTGAGTGATATCTTTGTATATTTCCATCAATGCCAAAGGGAGAGATTGCTGGCATATGTGCAAGAGTATGATGACACGATGATATTGTATGTTGTCATTGATGTCAATATGTTGAGAAGTAAACCGGTATATTGAAGTTAAGCAACTGGCAAAGAGAACTAGTATGGTGGTGTAAACTGGTATATGTGCCATAAGTGAAGCGGTATGCTTGTCCAAGTGCACCGATATGATATTGTGAACCAGAACCAGTATGTCAAAATGAGAACCAATACATGGAATGTGGTCGGACTACTGGTTGGTAGTCTTAGCTTTAGGGTTTCCGGTTGAAGTATTCCAAGCCCGATGACATTATGTGATGAGTTAGCATTGTAATGGAGATTAGATCATGTTGCCATGTCAGTCTCATGCACATGAAGGATCTTGCATGAAGGAGATTGATCCTATCTACCTCGGGAATGTGCGAAGTCTTTGCAAATGGTGGAGAATGCATGATTGGTTATCACTTCCATGAAGCAGTGAAGAACAAATGATGGAGAATGTCTTAAGATCTATTCAAGACCATTGTATTCAAATGCAAAGTGCTCAATGGTCAGGATTGAACCGCTCAATTGCTCAACCTAAGTGTTTAGGGTTTAGGGTTTAAGCTATCGACCTATCTGTGTTCTATAAGGTCGATGTTGTGTTTCATGTTGAGGTTGTTGGCAAATGTTGTGTGTGTATCTAAGTGCAAAGATATGTGAT
Organism: Cryptomeria japonica; assembly: GCF_030272615.1. Classification (NCBI taxonomy): domain Eukaryota; kingdom Viridiplantae; phylum Streptophyta; class Pinopsida; order Cupressales; family Cupressaceae; genus Cryptomeria; species Cryptomeria japonica. Next base: position 54,848,395 of record NC_081409.1, read on the forward strand.
TCTTGCCAGACTAGATAAGAGGATTGATACCTGCCTAGTGTGTCTGCAGAAGGAAGGAACTAAAGTGGATTTGCATTGGCATTGAGTGCTATTACCAGATCATTGTAATACCTATTGATCTTTAACTACTTCAACAGTTGGAAAATCCCTTAACCTGGTAGCTTTAACCAGCTTGCTGTAAATCCTTTAACAGGGTGACTCAAAGACATTGAGTTCATAAAATCCTTTGACAAGGTAACCTCTAACAAGGTTTAACCCTTAACCAAGTATTCTAGCCATCCCTTAACTGGGTGATCCCTAACAGGATCGGTTCCTAACATAACCTGTTGTAACAGTCTTTAACCGGACTAGGCTCCTAACAGAGCGGACTTCTAAAGAGTTCAAAAATAGCTTGTGGGTATTCATCCCCACCGTGGTTTTTCCTAGTTGGGTTTCCATGTGAAAAATGTGTGTGTCATGTGTGATGCGTCTTTCATGTGATGCTTTGTTATTTTCTGTCAAGCGGTGAATCATGTTATGCTAGTAAATTATTGTGTCTCTGATGATAGATTATATGTTTATACATAAGGACAAAGTGGAAATGAGGAAGTAGGTTGTGTGGAAAGCTAAGAAGTGTGATCGGTTCATGTCTTTCACAGTTACACTGTGTTTAACCGATAGTAGTTTGGTTTGGACCGGTATTAGGGATTTCCAGTAGTTTATAGTCTGCAATCAAATAGGTTCAAGAGATGTTTTTTTTTATAGTTGTGCCTGTACTGATTCACCCCCCCGTTGGTACTCACTTTTCATCATTGAGTTATCATTAAAAACATCTAGTAGAGATAAGAAGAGGGAGAAAGGGAAGCTAGAAAGAGTTTATAAAATAGCCACTGTGAAAGAGGAGATTGAATCAGATGAAGTAGTGAGAGAGTTCATGAAGAATTCTACTACTGCTAAAGTTGTCAAGAGGCAACCTTCCAGTGAAAGTCACCTAGCAAGAAGTCCAGAGTTGAAGTTGATCCATCTGATATAACTCTTAAGCAAGTCAAGGAAACAATAACAGAACAAGGTAATCTTAAATTGCTATCTCAATTTATTATCGATTGGATGAGAAAGGGAAGAGGTCTCTAGAAGAAGCTACAATTATATATTTGAATAGGTATAGTAGGGTGCTTATAGAGATTGCTTTTGAAGTTACTAAATGTTTGTATTATAACTTGTATATGAGAAAAGAAAATGATAGATTAGAAGAAAAGAGAATAAGGGAATATGAGCTAGTGCAACTCTGTCTGGTGATTGCTAAGACAAAAGTTGATACAATTCTTGGAGAAAATAAAGAAATATTTAGAAGCAAAACCAGGGTAAATAAAATAATGATTAGAAAATATGAAGATGTACATAAGGAGACTAGGGAAATTTTGAAGGAGATAATCAAGAAGTATGAGTATGATGTAGTTCCTAAGAGATCTTAGGAAAGTGTTCAAAAGTCTATTCTGGAAGTCCTTGGGATACCATCCTTAGGAGATGAACCAAAGATTGCACAAAAGCATGAACAAACAACTGAACCTATTGTTGTAGATGATATTAATGGTAGTCAACAGATTGTAGACTTTGGTGAAGCAGATCAGGATCCTCCAATAATAACAGTTGATTCAGAGAAGAATGTTGAGGAGGTTGGTGATGAAAAGGTAGAATATACAGAGAAAGAATTAAAGGAGAAGGAGAAGGATGACAGAAATATTGAATAGGTTCTTGTGGTAAGAGACACTGTGGAATCTGACAAGGGTAAACAAATTTTAATTGACACAGCTCTCATTCAAGGGCCTATCAATCTCAACTCCTTATCTCCTATGCAATCACTGAAGTTGGCAGTCGTAGCCCAAGCTAAAGCTAGTGAAGGCCTATTGAAATTCCACTTTGAGGACAAAGAGCTTAACTTTTTTGCTACAAGTGTTCTTGAGAAAATTCTTCCATCTTTCAAACAAGACACACTTGACTTGCCCTCTAGTAAGTTGCATAGTATGAATAAGGTAGTAGACTCTCATTTTGAAACTCTTGAGAAAGTTGCAGATGTAAAAGTTTTGAACCATTTCAATGCAATGAGGCTAAGAACAGTTTTGAGAATTATTGAAGGTGATATGGTTTTTTTGATAACCATTATTGAGGGTATTCAGGAGGCATTGAACGAAGCCAAAAAAATCTAGAAGTCTTGTCCTCTATTGTCAAAGTTCACTATATAGCTTGATAAGAAGATCAGAGAATGTGAAGGCCAACTGGTTGGTATATCTCAGTCTTATGCCCTCCAAGCTATATTTGCAAGTAATTATGAGGCTTAGGTGATGGCTCTACTAAAAAAAATCAAGATCCTAAATCAATAAAAAGATAGAATAATTGGTAGAGAGGGAAAGATAAGGAGCCTGGTTACTCCTCGATTGGATACTCTACTAAGAAGACAACATGATTCGATGAATGCACTGAAGAATAATGTTCCTTCGGATCTCAGAGGAGAAAAAATGCATGCATATCTATTTAGTGCTTTAATAAACATTTTGGAGAACCTGAAGAAAGATTGGGATGATCACTTGCAGTCCTTAAAGACTATTTTTCCAGACATTTTCAAATTTTTGTAAGTTGTTGTGTATACCCATGTACATAGAATTTTGAGTGGTTACCTACCTTTTCCATTGATGTCAAAGGGGGAGAGAAGAGTGAAAAATGATGTATATTCTCAAGGGGACTTTGTTCCTATTGCCTTTTTGTAGTGTATGATGTTTTTGGTTTGACACGTAGTCCAATTTCACTAAGTGTTGCCATCAATACAAAAGGGGGAGATTGTTGGCAAGAGAAACTATTCCAGAAGAGATAAGTGATTGAGGATTCTTTAGGGGTGGTCATTGATGGAAACTCAAATCAGATGTGTCATCTGGTATATGCAAATTCATTCTACCAGAAGTTTTTCTTAAGTCTAGAAGGTGGAACACATTGTTCGACAGAGTATGAGTATATTGAGTAGAACTTAATTTTGGGTGCACATATTTGTTTGTGGTTGAAGAGGTAGTACATTGGTTGATTGGAAGTGCTTAGTGCATAATCCTAGCCTTTGGTATTGATTCTCATCCAAGTTTGTTGATCTGGTATACAATATTTCAAGAAGAACAAGGTTATCTATGTGAATAGTGGTGTTGCATGTTATGCAAAATCTTCAGGATGATTCTATTGATTGGTGTTGTGTTCGAGGTTGTTTTTTTGACTTGTTTGAATAATATAAGCAATTTTTTTTTGGTCTGCATGAGTATTTATAATTGGATTGAGCCAACTTCTTGTTACACGTTTAATATTTTTGAAGCCAACATGTTGGTGACCTAATCAAGTGATGCAGATATAATAGGTCGATCTATATGAGCATTTTGACATGTGATTTGGTATTCAATTTTTATGTGCAAAGATTTTGTGAGTGCCTGTGCACAGTTTCCTGTGTGCTATCTTTGGATTTATGCTTTGGTGTATGGTAGAGCAAAGTAGAGATGAATAGAGCAGTGAGCTAGAACAGTACAAGAAGACTCTTTATGCTTAAGTAGAACTGCATTTTGGCATTTGTAGGTGATATTCATCAGTTTAGACAATCAATTATCATTTGTAATCATTTGTAGGATAGTGAGTCCTCTGGGGGTTGTAGCCCTCTCTTTTATAATTGAGCAATGAGCTATAGACAGTGTGTCTGAATGCATGTGCATTCTCCTTATAATATTATTATACTCCTGACCATAGTATTATAATATTATGGGTCTCAATCCCACCATGGTTTTTCCATTTCTAGGTTTCCATGTGAAAATTCTGGTGTTATGGTTTTGTGCTTGTGTGTGTTGAGTTTTTGTACTTTACTTTTATTCATTTGCATCTGGTGGTTTAAGTATCAATTAAATAAAGATAAATTGTAGAGAATTAATTCACCCCCCTCTCAGTGTTCATTGATTCTGAAACTTCTCTCTAAATAGCTCTACATGCCTCCCTCCCTCCCTACTTTTATTTATCTACATAAATTTCCCTCTCTCCCTTCCTCCCTCTTTCCCTCTCCATTTCTTTGTATATCACTCTCTTTTTATCCTTGGTGCACGAGCACCTAGGACTTAGGCTTATAGTCTTTTCTCAATTTTGGCTTGTATTGACCTTAGCCAAGTTAGGTACTTAATAAGGACTCCAGAAGGGTCCAAAGAGTGAGTGTGATGAGTAAAATGTAGGCCTAGATTGAGTTAGTTCTTCTTAGGTTTGCATTTTGTGCATAAGTAGTGGTTTGAGTAGGAAATTAACCTTCTTGATGGTCAAAAGTGGTAAAACTTGGTATGAGAATGAGTGATGTTTAGAATAGTCATAGGAATGCTTTAAAATTTATGAGTAATGACTTAGAATGGGTTTCATAGGTTAGGAAAGCAAAAAGTGCAAAGTTGCAAAAGTTGTCATGACAACTTTTGAAAGTTGTCATGACAATTTTTGTCCTAAAATACTTAGCGATGGAGTTAGGGATAGCACAATTCCCTATAATTCCTCCACACATGGAGAAGACTATAAAAACCTCTTCTTGCATGGTTACCAAGGTTGGAGTTTTGTTTTTGTATGATCGACATTCTAAAACTACTCATTTTCGGACTGTTTCTCACTATTTTAGCTTCTTTTGATTGCAATGTGAATACAAATGGATTGAATCCATTGATCTAGTAATGGATTGAGTTTCCTTGGTGTGTTTTGGAGTCATTTAATTCATTTCAATCTTTGTAGATAGGGTGTGTTGGTGTTTTCCAAGTTTTTTTTCAAACAACCAGTTTTGGCTTGTACATAGCAATTTTGTGTAAAATGGTTGCCCCATGAAATCCCTCTGTGCTACCATCACGGCCTATTGGGAAATGGAAGGAAACCACTTGTATAGTGTACACATGTAGGGAAACATTATGGAGATGAAAATTGATATGACTATCACCTTGTACTAGGCGAGTCTAGGAGCAACTCGGCTAGAGACGACAGAGTGAAATTGGAGTGTAAAGTGTAGGAGTGAGAATAAAACCACAACCAAACCTTTTGGAGGGGTCCATGAAGTTCATATAGAGTTCCCAATGTAAGGATAAGCCTTGACAAGACCATTTGATTCGCATACACAAACTTGACCAGTCACTGCCGGTTAGAAGGCCTAGAAACCATTCAAAACCCTCATTTTTGGGTTAGGGCATTGTACGGTGGGTTGAGAAACCAAAACCGCTGAAATCACTTGGTAAAAGGTGAGTCTTTGAAGAAAAACCAATCTTGTTGTAGGGTCTTTTGGACCGTTTTCTTCCAAGCCCTAGAAAACCAAATTTTGGAGGCCTAATAGGGGCTCATTCCTTGATGAGTTGAGACTTTGTCATATTTTTATCCTCATAACTCTTGAATTTTGGTTATCTTTTGGTTTTCATAGTAGTAGTGATTTATTGGAAGTTGACTATATTTATTCCATATGTTAAGCTTGAACCTATTAAATCATGCTTTATCTTTGCCAGTCTATTCCTGTAGCCACTCCATTTATTCTTGCAGCCATGTGATTTATTCCTGTTTCCATGTTGATTATTTAGGGAAATATCATATGTGAATTAATAGATGTGTTAATTAAATAAAATGTGTATGTATGTCCTTGTATGTTATTTTTGTTGTAGTGTGGGTAATAAATGATGTCGCGGTGGATATTCACCTATCGCGCCTGATGACGGGAAGGATACGTAAGAAATAACTGAAGATCAAACCGTAGAAGAGTTGAACAAGAATAAGGAACGAAATAAGCGGAGCATTCAATGACACTACCAATTTCTAACTTTAGTAGCTATTGAATTTGCAAATACCGCCACGACATGCAAAGACTGGTTCGGTTTAGATCCACGTTTCCTACAGCATGGCTCCAGTTATCTTCTTTATCAGTCTATCATCCGCCTCTTCTTCTGGGCGTGATTTGTGTGGTCTATTGTAGTTGATTTCTTTTTAATAAAGATCTCTTCTTCTTCTCAAGGTTAGTTAGATAGAAGAGAGAAGAATAGAGTAGATGATTTTTGATAAACATTCTTGAGTTTCTTTTCATATTAAAAAACAATGTAATCACTTTTAGAAAGCAATGAATAAAGTTATGTTATTCAGATCTATTAAGAGTTGTTTTCAGGAAGCCTCGTATCACTCATCCAAGGGGGCCCACTTGGTGAGTGATCCTATGAATTCGTTAAAATTAGTTTTCTTTCCTTAGCAGTGGTAGAAGTTCCTGTGTTTACTATTCCTGCAACCACTAGAAACAGATCCACTGACTATACCTACAGCCAAGCCAGAACAGAGTAATAGTAACTTTTGTTTATCAGCATTGAATTTATCAAGTATTGTTTTTATGATTTTATGCAGAAGTCTTCATGTAGCCTTTTCATAGTTTCCATTCTTGTTTACCTTTTTCCGCATAATGTTAGTTGTTGCAGTAATGCAGAATAGTTGTTGTAGGTACTTAGTGCATATAGAGTGTAGACCCATTTCAAGTACCACATCTCTGGGTTGACAATTAAATGAACACTAGCTATGGAAATAGTGACTTTACCAAATAGATGTCCAAACTTCTGGTTGAGACTTCAATTAGAGTTATTATTCTTATTGTTGGGTTGAACATTTTTGGCACCTTTGCCGGGGATGGTGTCAAACTAAGAACTTGTTATGGTTATTATCTTTTCAGATTTTAGTTAATTGTTTTTCTTTTGGTATATCAAATTGTTCAAAATTTTTATGAATCTGCATACATAGACGAAGAAGAGATGTTCTAGGTAGATTTATGCCCAGTCACCCTAATCATGTAAAAAATAATTCCTCAGATATAAATCCTTTTGTTGACCTTTATCAAACCCTAGAGAATTTGAATCACTCTAAATCTGAATTCCTAGAAGGTAGTCTTCATTTCCTCTTTGGACCTCAAGAAGACTAATTTCATTTAGTAACAACCCCCACAAGTCCATTGCAAGGAAACCCACCTCCTAGTGGAAATAATCCACCACCACAACCAGACCCAACATTTGAGTTCCCCATATCTGATTAGCATGATAATGCCAATCTCAAGAACATTCCAGCTTCTTCTCTCCCTAAATTCTACGGATTGGTGATAGAGGACCTAGACATATTTCTATTTGACTTTGATGTTCTCTGTAGGAGTTTTGACTATACTACAGATGCCCATAGACTCAAAAATTTTCCTACCACCTTGAAGGAGTTATCCTTGAGATGGATTATGAGCTTGGGTAGTGTTGGTTATCAAATTTGTCTTTCATTATGTAATTAAATAACATCAGTGTGTAACACAGAAAAATAGACAATTTCTCCTACCAAACAATTGGAAAACCATTTAATTGATTAACCTCTGAATTTAGGTATAGCTCACTCTAGTTAATGTTCATTCGGCTCCAAATTACATAAAATCAATAGAATGCTCTTCACCAGAAAGCACTTAAAGGCAGTTGCATACACCAGTCAATACAAAATGAATGCAGATACTGATTCATATATATTTTTTTATATAAAGCCGACAGACTTCATATGATCGCTAAAACAAAATGAAAAGACTTCCAAAATGAATCTAGCTAATAACCTTCTGCATATATAAAAAGTATAACAACCCTTTCTTCAAAATAGACTTGCACAGAAATCAACTTTGTAATTAAACACAGATTTGAAATTGAAATGGCTATTAAAAAGATTCACATTCAAAAATGTTCCTCCACTTTCTTCATACACAAAATGTATTTAACTAGTCTTAAAGCCAGTCTTTTCAAAAACTTATCCAACCCCGACAAAGTCATTACACCAGATACTTATAGGTCACCAGACCCAATAGTTTTTAACCAAAGTAAAATTAACTCATTAGAAATAATGGAAATTAACCCTAACTACAATAACTGAATTTTCAAGAAAATAACTAGACTTGTTGGCAAATAGCTGCCAGCAGTGCTAGTCATGCAGACTGCTCTATTTCAGTGTTATCACTCGGATTAGTGTCTTGGATTAACACCATCACTACCTTGGTTGCACTCCATTCTTGATGTACCTTTGAAAACTCCTGGAATATCATTACATGTGGTAAACTGATATGAATAACCCTCTACTTCCAAAGCTCCTTCTTCCTCTTTACCATTTGCACTTTATCCCTGTGAGAATCCAGATGATCGAGGCACACGGTGAGCATTGGTTCCACCTTAGATATCCATGTAAAATATTCCACAGACATGGTTTTCTCCATCTTAATCTACCTGATGTGACTACTGCATTGGTTAATCATTTCAATGGTGTCCTCTAGAGTTTCACTGCCTTCCTTAAGTAATTGAACATCCCCACACTACAAGTCCTTCTGCATGGTTGTCCTCAGGGTTGTTAATTCACTGCGTAGGCTGGCTGATTCATTATAACCCTGCTCAATAATCTAATTGTGCCATTCAATACTTTCTTTGCAAATGAACATGACATCTTCATTCAGGCCTGACACTTGGTTTTTAGCAAGAAAGTTCATTAGCCCATAACGTTGGATATCCCTCATCTGCTTTGAAAACACAGTCCATTTAGACTTTTCTTTCTACCATGAGACCAAGTCGGCATCTAAGGTTTTGGTGACCTCATTTGCATCCTTAAAAATTTGAACCAAGTCGGTTATGTAATTGGTTGTCTGGCACATGATTGTGGTGAGCCATTCTGAGAAAACCTCGGCGATCATCTTGTTCCATTGAACTTCATTCAGGAATTTCTAATTGCTAAGTGATTTTGGACTAAAGGGCCCTGGATGTTGTGATAATGGCAATGGGTTGTTCTGCAAGGCATGGATATATTGAGCCATTTGTGTCAAACTTTATTTCAACTCAGCCTTGTCCCTCTCATCCTTCCAGGTACGGGAGATGATTCATTTGGTATAAGTCTCGAGGTGTTTAACATCCACACTTTCGGTTCTGACTCCCAAATCTATCTGTTCCACAGCATAATTTTCTTCTGAGGCTATAGAAGCATCTTTGTTAGGCCCATGTCTAGTGATATTTGTAGTCTAGTGCTTTGTATTTTCATCAAAGTCAATCATTGACTCTGTTTTTAACTTTCTAAGCTTCACAGACCTTCCCAGACATTTGCTTACAGCGTCCTCCATTGATACTGAAATCGAAACTACATTCCTTTTTCTAGAGATGGAGTCATTTAGCCATTTTGGTGCTAGGGTTAACTCTTTTGAGGGCATGGATAAAAACCCTCATGAGGATGGGGGAGTGGTATGACCTACATGAGACTGAATCTCAAGTGTTCCTGAATCCTAAAAAATAGTATCAATGTCAATTGAATGCTTGTCTGCTTCAGAAAAAAGGGATGTCATTTTGCTTGGTGTTTCTTCTAGATCCAAAGCCAAAATGAGGTGAGAAACCCACGGTTTGAAACCCTTCTTGGATCTTGATCTGGTTACCTAACCAGCAATAGGAAAATTGACCCCGATGCTAGATTTCTCCTCCTTAATCCTTCCCTGTACTTTCCCTGCATCAGAAACAGGAATGTTAGTCCCAGCAGAAATTTTATTCATAGTATTCTTCTTCCCACTTTTGCTTCTTGGGCTAGTGGTTCGCTCTAGGTGAGAACGACGACCCCTCAACCAATTTTTTGTCCTCTGGATTACACCAAAAGTGTGCATTTGAACATTGTCACTCATCTTCTTATTCCAATCTACTTCCGAAAGAGGTTCATTATGAACCCGTCTCATAAAATCAGAGTCAAGTGTATCTTCATCACTACTGGTGACATCTAAAGTATCCATGGGTAACTTCATATCATGAATTTGCTTCAAAGTTAGTCTTGACCAACTCCTTCCCCATACTTCAAATTCATCTTGACATCCCTCCCAATAATCTTCCAACTGAGAAACATGTTGATCAGACACCGCTTTCTTTACATACTGAGGAATGAAACCCCTACTATCAAAGTTATCTCTCTTTACAAAAGATGTCAAATGAAACTTTTAAATTCAAGTTCTAGGTTCAATGCATCAGAAACTGATCTGCAGCTATAATGTCCTAAATCAATGGGAAAAATCTCACTTGTGTCGGAGTCCTCGCCATAATCTTTGGCCACATAAGCGAGTTGTCTAGATACTTCAATCAATATACAAGAGTCTTAGACATACCTAGGAAGCCTAAAGGGCTCACCCTTAAATCCTCTGGCTCTTAAATAAGTGAAATGGTTGAACTGTATGAAGAAACTTCCATATACATTGATGAGTTCAACCGCTTCCACGGACATTCTTCTATGCAAATTTCCCTATAACTCGAAGGTTAGCCTTCCAGCAAAAACATCATTCCAACGGAGGTAATCATTAACATGCCCTTTCAAGGTTAAACTAAGATGATACTCATAAATTCTCATAATTTGAACCCATTTTATGTGTGACAACCCGGACCACTCTCTGACACAGGCAAGCATGTATAGTAGATAGGATGACATATAAAAATTGGACATTCCAAGATACTAACTCAGACCCTCATGTAATCTCTCTATGATAATAGTTCCCCAATCAATAAACCGATTTTTATCTATAGTAACCTAGATGAAGAAATACATCCAGTCTTCCTAGTAAAAAGAATGTGAATTACCTTTTACCCTGCTTAGCAATATGATCACATCTCCGATTATTGGGATTAAGTGTTCATGAGTTAAGGGTCTCGGTAACCTTGAGCCTCCCTTTTGGAATTTAATTAGCCAATTTTGCACAATCACTGTTCTATAATACTGCTTCTTCTCAGAGAAGATCCCATATGATTTACCAATGGTCCAGTCTTCATAGTGTTCCCGGTGTGGGATACACATAACTGCCATTATCGTCTATCTGTCAATAGACAACAAAACTTCACCATTGTTTTTCCTTATGCACCTATTGCCCTTGTCATAATGATTCATACACTCTAAGACTAATTCTAGACAAGGAGTGGTAGTGGAGAAAGCAACGGCTTCCAATAAACTGCTCTAAGCCACATCTTTCATCATGTCTGCAGTTGAATTTTTAATTCTCCCCAAAAAGACCTCTAAATCTAGCTGAACCAGGGCTATGTCTCCCAATTCCAGTAAAGAGCTTACAAGGGAAGATGAGCTCACCAATTTGGGTAAAACAGGCCTCATCTTCTAGTTCGTGGTTTTTCCCAAATTAACCCCAAGTGAAGAAAGAAATTGAACACAAAACAAGCAGCTAAAGAACACCCAAATCTTTTAAAACAAACTGCAGCAATTTAGGAAATTGTTGAACATACCTTCCTTTGCTCTCTGTACACCCTTATCATTGCCTAATTTTCTCTCTCTGAAAACTTCTTCCCCAAAATCTTCTCACAAAAAATAATACTTCTGATGAGACAACTACTTAGTTTTAAAGCAGAGAAAATCTTACCCATCATTACTAAAACTACCCTAATTGCTCCTTGTTTGTGTGAAGTTACATTGAAATGATTACGCTATGGTTTGCCTTAACCGTTAAGTCACTTCTCTTCTGACATTGTCAATTTTCACACATACTTGCCATAAATGGCAGATTTCAAATCACTGAAAAAAGAACATTCTTTCCTTCAGCGGCTGTCAATCGAGTTCTGAAAAACCCGTACCATCACCACGTGGTAAGTCACATGCCTTCCAAAGAACCCAAACATATAACTCAAAACCTTGCACGAGCACCACAAAAAAAAACATTAACACGATGAATGTTGAACTTGAACCTTGAACCAAAATGGTTCAAGTTCAGGGTTCAAAGAATGCAAAACACGGGTAAGGCTAGCAAAGCTTAAAGCTACACGAGAGGAAAGGATTCTCAAAACAACGCTCGTTGAACTTTGAACCTTGAACCAAAAGGGTTCCAAGTTCAAGTTCAAGTTCAAAGCAATGAAGACTAACAAGGACCGAAAAACAAGAGCAAAATTTAAACAAGCCTTCGATCAATGAACTAGATTAGCATGACTAGAAACAAGGGTGCATATAGAATGGAAATTTGTATATGGGCCCAACAGTGGCTCTACATGGGGACTGGGTGTCATAAGATGCCAAGAAATGAATCACGGGATCTCTGGTTCGTAGCATAACTAACTAAGGATCTACTTAAAACAAAATGAACATACCTAAACTAGCACAACAAAATAAATATGTACAAGTCAACAGGGGATGCTTGTTTAATTGATACAATTTTAAATCCTGCCCATTATAGGATAGGGGAAGCTCAAAACCATCCTGATAAGCAAGTTTAAAATAGTTGGGCCCCTTTTCCTCGTAGATCACATAAGGTCCTTTCTACAGCGACTCAAATTTGCCATGAGCACCTTTCGATTCTCTTCTTTTATCCCATAATAACACTAGGTCTCCTTTCATGAACTTCCTAGGCCTTGTCTTCTAATCAAAAATCTTTTTAACCTTCATCTGATGCTCTGTGATCCTGTCAACCAACTTTTCTCTCTCTTCTTCAATTTTGGTTAAATACATAACCCACTTTTCGAGAGAGCTCTGAAAAAATACATCTTCTATCACCATCTGCAGTTTAGAAGTAGCTAATTGCAAAGGAAGAGAGACTTGCATGCCAATTCCATAAACCAGCTCAAATGGTGACATCCCTATGGCCTGCTTTGGTGAAGTTCGATCCGCCCATAGTGCTTTATGTAGCTTTTTATGCCAATCCTTGAAATTTTCACTGACTAACTTTTTCATAATATTAATCAAGTTCTTGTTGCTTGATTCCGCTTGACCATTACCTTGCGGATAATAATCAAAAGCGTGTGCCCAGGCAATTTCATGGTCATAACAAAACAAGCTCAATTCTAATGAAGAGAAATTTGATGCATTATCTATGACTATTTTATGAGGAACTCCAAACCTGACAAGAATATTCTCCTTAAGAAATGTACACACAATTTCTGAGGTAGTTTTTCTTACAGGGATAGCCTCCACCCATTTGGTGAAATAATCTGTCGTTGTTAAGATGTGAGTGTGCCCTACACTAGAACTAGGATTCAAACGACCAATAAAATCAAGCCCCCACTGCTTAAATGGTTCTTCAATCACAACAAGCCTTAAAGGAAAGGCAGCCAATTAGGGTTTACCAGTAAAAAGCTTGCATTCCTCACACCTCGCCACCCAAGAGTATGCATCCCAAAACATCCTTGGCCAATAGTAACAATTTTGCAGGATTTTGTATGCAGTAACTGTAGAAGAAAAATGACCACCGCATGCTTCATTATGGAAAGCTTTTAACAGAGCTTCTTGATGTGGCTTATCCACACATCGGAGAACAGTGCCATCCAAGCCCTTTTTATACAATATGTTATTCAAGAGAACATACTTTGTAGCTTTCAACCTTAAATTCCTTTTCTCTCTAGGAGAAAGACCATCTGGGCAGTCCCCATATGTAAGATAATACACCACATTAGTGAACCATGAATCTTGATGATCGACAAACAGAGTTATAGGTAAATTGCTGTCCTCTTTGAACTTATTTTCGGCCATCAATCTACAGAGGCCTTGTCCTCTGACCAGTTTAGTGGGCTTGATATCTAAATTGAATTCCTGTGTCTTAGAAACCCAAGATGCTCTATTGTTGATGCCAACATCTTGTTGAGTTAAAATAGCCTTCACTGAAGTATTAGGAACAAAGACAATTTCATGTGAGTGAAGTATATAATACCTGAACTGCTTAACGGCCTTAACCACTGCATAAGCATGCTTCTCTATCTATGAGTATTTCAGCTCATGCTTCTTTAGGGGAACACTCATAAATGAGATCGACACTTCTTCATTATCTTCGCCTTTTTGTACCAAAATCCCGGACATAGTATGGTCTGATGCGTAACAATAAATAATAAAATCTTTATTAAAGTCTGGATTTACCAAGGTGGGTGCATGTGCAATTGCCTTTTTAATCTCTTCGAAAGCTTTTCTACCAGCTTCATTCCACTTAAAAGCTACCTTTTCACTCATCATATTCACAATGTACTTGGTAGTCTCAACAAAGTCAGGAATAAAGCATCACAAGAAGTTCACCTGTCCAAAGAAAGACCTCACTCCATTTCTACTTGAGGGAAGGCCAAGCTATTGTATGGCCTTTACTCTCTAAGGATCAACTTTCACTCCTTCCTGTGAGACAATGTGCCCCAAAAGTTTTCCCTCCATGACAAAAGGACTCTCTATTTTGTAACTGAGATTGTCACTTGAGACCAATCCATTCTAATCTCCCCTCTCATGTCTTTACAAAACATGTGACTCAACAACATACCATGGCTAGCAGGAATATCAGCCACTAGGATTGTCAACTTAATTCTCTTGGCAGGATGTGCAACTAAGGCAACCTGTGCATCTTTAATTTGTCCTAATAAAGGAACCTTCATGGAGTCCATGGAATAACACTTGCCAAAGGTCTTTGTTAGGGTCAAACCTAGAGCTTTTTCTACAACCGAAGGCATGATGTTATCGGATGCTCCAGAGTCAATTATGCAATTACTCAACTTGTGCCCATTAATATACAAGGACACATAGAAAGGTTTTGGTTTACCTTCAAGGCTAGGTTCAAGGAGGTCATCTTGAAAAGGGGAAGACCTTGATGAGCTTTCAGGGGTTACTTGAGCAGGACTAACATCAGCATGTGCTAGTGAAATAATATTCACAAGTGTCTGGGCTTTGGTAGCTAAGGCATAGGCATCATCCCCTTTAACAAATTCAACTAATCTATCAAGTTCCCATGGGTTCAACTTCAAATACCTAGCTGGAGAAATCTGAACATGAGATGTTTTATAGAACTCAATGATATCAAAAGGGTTAGTAAAGGAATGAGAACTTAAAGGAGCAACATCTGGAACCACTTTTGACATACCTCCATGATGGGTTAAGATTTCTTTTCCCTTCTCTGAACTGTGTATGGGTGTTGCAACATCTTGAGATTTCAAATTTTGTTGAGTTCTTGTAAGAATTGTGTATGAAGAATCCTCCAAAGATACCAACATGTTTCCTCCCCTCTCTGAGTTGGAGACATATTCCATATAATGAATTTCAGAGTCGCGAGGTATAATTTGAGGGCTTACTTCATCCACCTCTAAGACTGTTTCTCCTTTACTGATCATTTGAGAAAAATGAACCATCTCTGGGCATGAAGATCCATCATGTTTGTCAGTTAAATGGAACACACAAGATTTTGTTTTGAGTGGTGGTGCCTCAATAGCAAGTCTTTGCTGGACAGGAGGTAATTGTAATTGTCTTCCTCCACCCCCTGCCTGTTGATTAGGATATCTCTTGGGAAGGTCTTGATATGGCTGGGAATAGGAAGTATTTTCTTTAGGGGTCTGTCTCTTCAAGGCAATTACATCATTCATTAACCATTGAATGACAAGATCTGAAGAAGAAGCAAGTTGTGCATTGGATGTTTGCACTTCACGTTTCCATTTGCCTGCACTGATCAAATCATCTTCAAGTTCAACTGCAAGGGTTTTAGCAGCACTCAAATATGCAACCCTTTGCCTACGAATCAAGAAACTTATTTCAGAGGGCATTGAGTTAATAAAGAAACATTTGAGATTATCATCTGAGGGTTTTTGGTTGACCGGAATCTTGTGTAGAATCTTATCAAATCTGGCCATGAAATCTCTCATGGATTCGGGAAGTTCCTTTTTCAACTGAGACAACTGAGCTAGAAGTGAGTGTTCATCTTCAGCTACCTTGAATCTAGCTTCGAATCTTGTCTTCAAATCCTGCCAAGTAGTTATCACACTATTTGGCAAATGATAAAACCAGTCTGCCACCACTCCTGTCAATGTTTGGATAAACAGCCTAATTGCCACATCCTCATGTTGAACCACTATTACTCCACAAGCTACACTAAAAACATTCAAATGTTAATCTACAGTGACCATCCCATCCCCGCTAAACTTAGGCAGATGATCTCTAGAAGCCTTGGGCAATGGGTTAAGGTTCAAGCCTAGGTTCAACAGGCCTATAGTCGCCCCCCAAGGGTTATTGGCTGCCATTGGAAGTATAATATTAGGGGGAGTAGAGTTGAATGAAATGGGGATGGGAACACTATGCAAGGACCAAAGCTTGACAAACGGGAGAAGCAGGTGTTGATGGAAAAGGAGATGGAGGTCTACTTCTTGCCCTTCGTTGGGGCGAGAAATTGGGTTGGGAACCTAGATTTTGTAATTCTTCAAAGATAGGATCGGAAACCCCCCCTCTCCTCTGGGATCTGGTATATGGTCTAG
Organism: Cryptomeria japonica; assembly: GCF_030272615.1. Classification (NCBI taxonomy): domain Eukaryota; kingdom Viridiplantae; phylum Streptophyta; class Pinopsida; order Cupressales; family Cupressaceae; genus Cryptomeria; species Cryptomeria japonica. The sequence continues at coordinate 54,864,633 of NC_081409.1, forward strand.
AGTCCAGTGTGGAACAATCAGGGCAACAAATGTCTGGGAATTTTGAATTGATTATCAGGGACGTGAATAAAGAAGACCCTAAGAACCACTATTCTTTCAATGATTAACTCTGGCTGATCCGATTGTCTTTTGATTTCACTAAGAAGAGCACTGATTCTATCATATTCTGGCCAACTTCCTCTATGCCTCTAGGATAGAGTATCCAACTCTAAGGTAATGTTACTTTGTTCCTCTTGTACCCAGTTTAAATTTGGTTGCAAGAAAGGCAAGAACCCTTCAAGAGGCAAAACCAATTATAGAAAACAAAGTATACTATAAAGACGATCTGGTTTCACAATTCAATTTTTCTCTTCGCTCCTCAGCAAAGTCGCCAAAAATCTATCGGTTATCAGATTTGTCTTTCATTATGTAATTAAATAACATCAGTGTGTAACACAAAAAAATAGACTATTTCTCCTACCAAACAGTTGGAAAATGATTTAATTGATTAACCTCTAAATTTAGGTACACCTCCCTCTAGTTAATGTTCATTCGACTCCAAATTACATACAGTCAATGGAATGCTTTTCACCAGAAAGCACTTAAAGGTAGTTGCATACACCAGTCAATACAAAACGAATGCAGGTACTGATCCATATATAATTTTTTATATAAAGCTGACAGACTTCATATGATCACTAAAACAAAATGAAAAGACTTCCAAAATGAATCTAGCTAATAACCTTCTGCATATATAAAAAGTATAACAACCCTTTCTTCAAAATAGACTTGCACAGAAATCAACTTTGAAATTAAACACAGATTTGAAATTGAAATGGCTATTAAAAAGATTCACATTCAAAAATGTTCCTCCACTTTCTTCATACACAAAATGTATTTAACTAGTCTTAAAGCCAGTCTTTTCAAAAACTTATCCAACCCCGACAAAGTCATTACACCAGATACTTATAGGTCACCAGACCCAATAGTTTTTAACCAAAGTAAAATTAACTCATTAGAGTTAATGGAAATTAACCCTAACTACAATAACTGAATTTTCAAGAAAATAACTAGACTTGCTGGCAAACAGCTACCAGCAGTGCTATTCATGCAGACTACTCTATTTCGGTGTTATCACTCAGATTAGTGTCTTGGATTAACACCATCACTGCCTTGGCCATGCTCCATTCTTGATTGACCTTTGAAAACTCCTAGATTACTGTTACGTGTGGTAAACTGATATGAATAACCCTCTGCTTCCAAAGCTCCTTCTTCCTCTTTACCATTTGCACTTTATCCCTGTGAGAATCCAGATGATCGAGGCACATGGTGAGCATTGATTCCACCTTAGATATCCATGTAAAATCTTCCACAGACAGGGTTTTCTCCATCTTAATCTGCCTGATGTGACTGCTGAATTGGTTAATCATTTCCGTGGTGTCCTCTAGAGTTTCACTGCCTTCCTTAAGTAATTGAACATCCACAAACTATAAGTCCTTCTGCATGGTTGTCCTCAGGGTTGTTAATCCACCATGCAGGCTGGCTAATTCATTATAACCTTGCTTAATAATCTAATTGCACCATTTGATACTTTCTTTGTAAATGAACATGACATCTTCATTCAGGCCTGACACTTGGTTTTCAGCAAGAAAGTTCATTAGCCCATAACGTTGGATATCCCTCATCTGCATTGAAATCACAGTCCATTTAGACTTTTCTTTCTGCCATGAGACCAAGTCGGTATCTAAAGTTTTTGTGACCTCATTGGCATCCTTAAAAATATGAACCAAGTTGGTTATGTAATTGGTTGTCGGGCACATGATTGTGGTGAGCCATTGTGAGAAAACCTCGGCGATCATCCTGTTCCATTGAACTTCATCTAGGAATTTCTGATTGCTAGGTGACTTTCGACTAAAAGGTCCTGAATGTTGTGATAATGGCAATGGGCTATTCTGCAAGGCATGGATATATTGAGCCATTTGTGTCAAACTCTGTTTCAACTCAGCCTTGTCCCTCTCATCCATCCAAGTATGGGAGATGATTCGTTTGGTAGAAGTCTCCAGGTTTTTAACATCCACAGCTCTGGTTCTGACTCCCAAATCTATCTATTCCATAGCATAATCCACTTTTGAGGCCATAGCAGCATCTTTGTTAGGCCTGGGTCTAGCGATATCCGCAGTCCAATGCTTCGTATTTTCATCAAAGTCAATCATTGACTCTGTTTTTAACTTTCTTGGCTTCACAGACCTTCCCAGGCATTTGCTTATAGCGTCCTCCATTGATACTGAAATTAGAACTACATTCCTTTTTCTAGAGATGGAGTCATTTAGCCATTTTGGTGCTAGGGTTAACTCTTTTGAGGGCATAGATGAAAACCTTGCTGAGGACGAGGGAGTGGTATGACCTACATGAGACTGAATCTCAAGTGTTCCTGAATCCTGAAAAATAGTATCAATGTCAATTGAATGCTTGTCCGCTTCAAAAAAAGGGGATGTCATTTTGCTCGGTGTTTCTTCTAGATCCAAATCCAGAATGAGGTGAGAAGCCAGCGGTTTGAAACCCTTCTTAGATCTTGATCTGGTTACCTGACCAACAACAGGAAATTTGACCCCGATGCTAGATTTCTCCTCCTTAATCCTTCTCTGTACTTTCCCTACATCAAAAACAGGAATGTTAGTCCTAGCAGAAATTTTATTCACAGTATTCTTCTTCCCACTTTTGCTTCTTGGGCTAGTGGTTCACTCTGGGTGAGAACGACGACCCCTCAACCAATTTTTTGTCCTCTGGATTACACCAAAAGTGCGCATTTGAACACTATCACTCATCTTCTTATTCCAATCTACTTCCGAAAAAGGGTCATTATGAACCCATCTCATAAAATCAGAGTCAAGTGTATCTTCATCATCACTGGTGACACCTAAAGTATCCATGGGTAACTTCATATCATGAATTTGCTTCAAAGTTAGTCTTGACCAACTCCTTCTTCGTACTTCAAATTCATCTTGACAGCCCTCCCAATAATCTTCCAACTGAGAAACATGTTGATCAGACACCGCTTTCTTTACATACTGAGGAATGAAACCCCTACTATCAAAGTTATCTCTCTTAAAAAAAGACTTCAAATGAAACTTTTTAAAATCGAGTTCTAGGTTCAATGCATCAGAAACTGATTTGCAGCTATAATGTCCTAAATCAATGGTAAAAATCTCGCTTGTGTCAGAGTCCTCACCATAATCTTTGGCCATGTAAGCAAGCTATCTAGATACTTCAATCAATATACAAGAGTCTAAGACATACCTAGGAAGCCTAAAGGGCTCACCGTTAAATGCTCTGACACTTAAATAATTGAAATGGTTGAACTGCATGAAGAAACTGCCATATACATTGACAAGTTCAATCACTATTCTATAATACTATTTCTTCTCAGAGAAAATCCCATATGATTTACCAATGGTCGAGTCTTCATAGGGTTCTCGATGTGGGATACCCATAGCTGCCATTACCATCTATCTATCAATAGACAACAAAACTTCACCATCATTTTTCCTTATGCACCTGTTGCCCTTGTCAATAATGATTCATACACTCTAAGACTAATTCTGGACAAGAAGCAGCAGTGGGGAAAGCAGCGGCTTCCAATAAACCACTCTGAACCACATCTTTCATCATGTCTATGGTTGAATTTTTAATTCTCCCCAAAAAGACCTCTAAATCTAGCTGAACGAGGGTTGTGTCTCCCAATTTCGGTAAAGAGCTTACAAGGGAAGATGAGCTCACCAATTTCGGTAAAACAGGCCTCATCTTTTGGTTTGTGGTTTTTCCCAAATTAACCCCAGGTGAAGAAACAAATTGAACACAAAACAAGTAGCTAAAGAATACCCAGATCTTTTAAAACAAACTGTAACAATTTAGGAAATTGTTGAACATACCTTCCTTTTCTCTTTGTACACCCTTATCGCTGCTGAATTTTCTCGCTCTAAAAACTTCTTCCCCAAAATCTTCTCACGAAAAATAATACTTCTGATGAGACAACTACTCAGTTTTAAAGCAGAGAAAATCTTACCCATCATTACTAAAACTGCCCTCATTGCTCCTTGTTCGTGTGAAGTTACCTTGAAATGATTACACTATGGTTCACCTTAACCGTTAAGTCACTTCTTTTCTGACATTGCCAATTTTCACACATACTTTTCATAAATGGAGGATTTCAAATCACTAGAAAAAGAATATTCTTTCCTTCGGTGGTCGTCAATTGAGTTCTGAAAACCTATGCCATCACCACATGGCAAGTCACACACCTTCCAAAGAACACGAACATATAACTTAGAACCTTGCACAAGCACCACAAAAAAAAACAAAAAAAAACATTATCACGACAAATGTTGAACTTGAACCTTGAACCAAAACGGTTCAAGTTTAGAGTTCAAAGAATGCAAAACATGTGTAAGGCTAGAAAAGCTTAAAGTTGCACGGGAGGAAAGGACGCTCAAAACAATGCTCATTGAAATTTGAACCTTGAACCAAAAAGGTTCAAGTTCAAGTTCAAGTTCAAAGCAATGAAGACTAACAAGGACCAAAAAACAAGAGCAAAATTTAAACAAGCCTTCAACCAATGAACTAGACCAGCATGACTAGAAACAGGGGTGTATATAGAATGGAAATTTGTATATGGGCCCAACAGGTAGTAGCACAATCAATACATGGGATGAGATGAAATGGTTGTTTCTTACAAAATACAAAGATTATTGTAGAGGCACTAATCGTCATGGGGATGATATCTTTAGAATGACACAAAAAGAAGAGGAGAGTCTTGAAGATTGTTTGGAGAGCTTTCTGTTTAGTGTCAAAAAGTCCAAACATAGTACTCTCAATGAAGATTCCCTCAAGTTGATATTTTTGAGGGGAACCAGTGATGAATGCACTGATTCTTTGGATCTTATGGGAGGAGGTGACATTACACAGTCCACTTGGGCTGAAATAGGACAAATTTGTAAGAAGTATTCTAGATCTACTTCTAAGAAGAACAAGCGTTTCAAGCCAGGAGCACCATTATCAGCAGCTGGTACTGGAGTTTCTAGATTGGGACTTATCCATTTATTGAAGGAGTTTAAGAAGGACATTATAAATAATATGGCTACCCATTTGGATACACTTGCAGCAAAGAAGAAGAATGAAGAATTTGATGCATTTCTTGCATAATTTTGCCCTCATTGTAGATAGCGAAAAAAGGATTGCCGATGCAAAATGGTTGTAATTGTGGAAGTTCCTGACTTCAAGCCAATACAAGGCGAGGATGAGCAAGTCTTCTATGTTGCTCAAAGAAGGCCAAATTTCCAAAGACAAGGTATGCCTCCGGATCCACTTTCTTTTTCTGGTTATAGTGGAAATTCTTATGTGCCAAATAATCAATGGTAACCACCTTATGCTCACAATCTTGGTAATTATCAAAACTAGTATGGTTCTCAAGCCCAAGGGGAGCATTTTGGTAATCAAATTCCACAGTGGCAGTAGCCACAAGGGAATTGGTATCCGAGGAAGTCAGTTTCAAGGGAATTGGCAACCTACTTCTCAGTGGAGAGGGAGTCAACCATGGAATCCCCAATCTTCTAGTTATCAATAGCCTATTCAACCATAGCCTCCTGCAATAATGCCTCCTCTTGTAGCCACTGCAATCCCACCTAAGCCAACATAGTTGCCTACTAAACCACTACCAAATCCTAATATTAAACCTCAGCAACAACAACAAGCTTATACAGCAGATTTTAATCAACACCCAGCCTATTCTCTATGTCTAAGTGATATTCACCTCTGATCTGGGATAAAACTCCCTAATCCATCTCCTCCAGTTATCACTGAGGTACAAGAAGAGCAAGAAACCTCTAATCCAATAGATGCAATACCTCAAAAGGAGATATTACCGCCATTTCCCCAAAGATTGCAAGTAAAGGAAGTTCCCACAGAATAGGACCAAGGCTTTGATATTATAGATCAACTGAAGCATATTTGTGTTAAAATTCCATTGTTGCAAGCAATAAAAGATGTTCCCATATATGGTAAGGCACTGAGAGAAGAATGTCTAAAAAAACCCAATAGAAAGAAGAAGGATCCACAAACAGTGCATGTTATGGGTCAACTGGCAGATATTATGTTAGGCAAGGTTGCAATTCCAAAATATTCTGATCCAAGTAGTCTTGTTGTAAGTATAATCATTAATGGCAACCAGATAAGAAATGTTTTAATTGATTTAGGGGCAGCCATTAATGTGATGACAAGAGAAGTAATGAGCAAGCTTGAAATCAATGTTTTAAGGCCTACACCCATAGTTCTACAACTTGCAGATAACTCTACAGTGAGATCTGATGGTATAATTGAAGATGTAGTAGTTATTTTGGATTCCTGGGAATATCCTGCAGACTTCATGATTCTATCTCCAAAGGCAACATTGGGAGGATATCCAGTGATTTTGGGAAGACCTTGGCTTGCCATAGCTGATGCATATATTGGATGTAGATTAGGGGATATGACTATTTCAGATGGGAATTATACAAAAACATTAGCCTTATATTCTCCTGCACAACCCCAGCTTGATCAACAACAAGCCGTTTGGCCTATTTTGGGAGAAGAATCTGAGGGAGTTGACTCTATTAATCACCTTATGATGATTAATCGAGGGCCATTCATGCAATTACATGATGAAGACTCAATTCTTTATAAAATTCTAATAAATGAGTCGATATAAGAACAACAATTGCATGATTTGGTTCCAAATATTGCAGGTTTGGACTTTCTTGCAGCCACTGATATATTGCATACTCTGTTGCCACAGGAAGTATCTTCTTCTCATTTTTTTGATATGAACCAGATTGATCTTACTATCAAGATAGAAGTTGATTTGAATAAATGTTTTAATATCAATAGAGATCTTTCAGATACTCAAAAAGAGGCCCTTGTGGACATGCTGAAATATCTTAAAAATACTTTTGCATGGGACAGATCCAACAGTTTGCACCCACCGTATCTATATAAAAGAAGAGTGTTGCCCACTCAAATAGCCTCAAAGAAGAATCGATCCTGCCTTAAAATAGATAGTTAAAGAAGAATTGCAAAAGTTGTTAAAGGTCGGGTTTATCTATCCTATCTCTGATAGCCAATGGGTATCACCTTTGGTCATAGTCCCTTAGAGAGGAGGAAAATGGAGGGTATGTATTGATTATAGAGCCCTAAACATAGCAACAAGAAAGGATCATTTTCCATTACCATTTGTGGATCAGGTATTGGATTCCTTGGCTGGTAAGAGATACTTTTCATTCCTTGATGGATTCAATGGTTACAATCAAATTCAGATAGCCCCGAAGGATCAAGATAAGACAACATTTACTTGTCCTTGGGGCACATATGCATATTATGTTCTTCCTTTTGGATTGTGTAATGCTCCAGTCACTTTTCAAAGAGAAGTGATTAGTATCTTTTCTAATATTTCTCAAGACATCATGAAAATCTATATGGATGACTTTACAACTTATGGTTTTGAATTTGAACAAGCATTAGGGAACCTAAAAAAAGTTTTGCAGTGATGTGAGGACTATAGTTTGTCATTAAATAGTGATAAATGCTTCATCATGATGTAGGAAGGAATAGTCCTTGGTCATCATATCTCTTTAAGAGGAATATAGGTGGATCCAACAAAGATTGAAGTCATTCAGAATATCAATGCCCCTGTGAAGCAAAAGGATGTCAGAAGTTTCCTTGGTCATGTTGGATACTACAGAAGGTTTATCAAAGATTTTAGCAAAATTGCAAGTCCCTTATATTCACTGCTTACCAAGGATATAGAATTTAAATGGATCTCTGCATGCAATGAAGCTTTCTTAAAGCTTAAGCATTCCTTGACTCAAAAACTAGTTCTTAAAGGTCCAAATTGGTCTTTACCATTTCAAATCCATACCGATGCATCTGATTATGCAATAGGGGTAGTGTTAGGACAGAAGGTTGACAAATTGGAAAATGCAATATATTATGTTAGCAAGAACTTACAGGGACCTAAGTTGAATTACATAGTAACTAAAAAGGAACTGTTAGTTGTTATATATGCACTCAACAAATTTAGGCACTATATTATGGGATATCCCATATTTGTGCATACAGATCATACTGCAATCAGATATCTTATGAATGAGCCTTCAATTACTGGCAGATTGGCTCGCTGGTTATTATTGATGCAGGAATTTGATATCACAGTTGTTGATAAACCAGGAAAGTTTAATGTGGTTGCAGACTATCTTTCAAGACTTCAATTACAATAAAACTCTACAATGATAGATGATGCTTTTCCAGATGAACATTTATTTATTATCCAAGCTCATACTTCCTGGTATGCTGATATTGCCAATTATTTAGCTGCTGCTAAAATGCCAATTCATTTCTCTCCTAAAGAAAGAAGATTGTTAGTTGAAAAAAATTTTAACTTCTCATGGATTTCTGATTGTTTGTTTTATACTGGGCCTGACCAAGTCATGAGAAGATGTGTGAGAGAAGATGAAACATATGATATCCTGCATGCATGTCATGATGAGCCATGTGGAGGACATTTTGCTACCAAAAGAACAACACTCAAAGTACTAAATATAGGATAGTATTGGCTCACATTACACAAGGATGCAACATAGTATACAAGGAAATGTGACTGATGCCAATGTATGGGAAGACCTACAAAATCTAATGAGATGCCATTATATCCACAAATATCAGTAGCACCATTTGATAAATGGGGTTTAGATTTTGTTGGCCCAATTGATCCACCTTCTAATGGAAAATCATACATTTTGGTATGTACAGACTATGTAACAAAATGGGTGGAAGCTCATGTCATGACACATGCAAGAGATAATAAGGTGGTTGAGTTTCTTTATGAAGAGATATTTACAAGATATGGAGTACCAAGAGATATAGTCTCAGACCAGGGATCTCAATTTACTTCAACATTGATACCAACTTTGGTCAATGAATACAATATAAGGCATATAAAATCAACTCCATATCATCCACAAGCTAATGGATAGGTAGAAGTTACCAATAAGGCGCTTGAAGCTATTCTTACCAAAACAATATCTGTTCATAAAAAATACTAGTCTCATAGGCTTTTAGAAGCAATTTGGGCCTACAGAACAACTTGGAAAACACCAATTGGTTTTACACCTTTTGAGATGGATTATGGAAAAGCAGCAATGATGCCTATTGAATTTGAGTATAAAACTCTGAGGACAAATTTATAATTAAATATGACATTATCTGAAGCACAAAAAGAACATATTCAGCAACTGAATGCTCTAGATGAATGGAGGAAAATAGTTGTCCAGCAGATAGAACTGATTTAAAATCAGAGAGAAAAGTGGCATGATAAGTATATCAAAGATAAGAAGTTCAAAGCATGTGACTGGGCACTACTATATGATTCCATATATAAAGATGCTATGGGGAAGCTACAAACCATGTGGTTACATCCATATGAGATAGAAGAAGTTTTCAATAATGGAGTTGTTCGTTTGACCACAATTGATCCTGTTTGGTTTAAGCTTTTGGTGAATGGTCACCAACTACGTTTGTATCATAAGTCAGCCACTAAAGAAGAGTTCCTACAACAATTTGACCAAAAGGATGAGACAAAGGTTCTTGCGGCAACTGACAAGGATCCTACAACAACTGATCAACTTCCTGCTGCAATTGAGCAAAGTAATAAAGGTAAGGTTCCTGCAGCCACTGCAGTGAACATGCTTGCCGCTTCATAATTCTTCAAGCATTATTTCGCAATAAATATTTCCATTTCTTCTGGGAATATTATCCTCCATAAATAAAATTCCATCCACGTCATTCCATCCCACTTTCTTATATGTCATTTCACTTCATTCTGCCATCATTTTCGTATGACTAGAGGTATGTACATATTGTGTTTTGTTTTAATTACGCATTTATTATTTCATTATGATTATGCCTTTTTAAATCTGCTACACTCTCTGAAATATCATCCACTTGTGTGGACACGTGCTAAGCTAAGCTAGGGGGGGGGGTGTTTTATGGTTCAGTTTCCAAAGTTAGAGATTATCCACCCTTTTTAGTACTTAGAATTGATTGCTTGCCATCATTGTTTAATAAGTTATTATTTCATGCAAGGAAATAATAAATGTTGTCACCAAAAGTGAGATATATATGGAATTTTCAATTTAGTAAGTCTGTCGGATATTTTGGTCCTCTATTTCTTAGCTGCAGAGTGTTCTATACTAGCAAAGTAAGAGATGGGTGGTGATCTAATCTGCCATGAGCCAACAATTCATGAGGTGTTTTTGTAGGATGCTCTTTGTGAGTATCATTTTAGACACCATGGTTGGCTGGATCACTTTTTGAAAATCAGAGACTTTAATGAAGAAATAGCTACAGAATTTATGTATTCCTTTAATGAAGGAGAAGCTATGGTTAAAGGTTTAAGGGTTATTGCTATGGAGCAGCGAATAGTAGAAGTAACAGGGTTTTTGTATGAAGGGGAACTATTTCCAGAATCAAAAGATGCAAGGAGCACCAGAGCAGAGTTCACAATTCCCATGAATGGACCTCTAATGGTGGATAAGAAAGGAACTAGAAGGGTTTCCCTACCAGCAGAGTGGCCTCAGGTAGCTTTGTATGTCATGAAATACTTTACTTGTGAAGGGAGGTATTCAAATCTACATTCACCATATTTTAAATTACTTAGTCATTTACGGCATGGCCAGAGGGTGAATGTCCCTAATTTTCTATACCACCTCATTTCTACAAACACTAAGGAGACACCAAAAAAATGGAAATCATTCTATTAGCCATCATGGATTGGTTAAACTACTTGTAGAACATTCCCTTAAAAACATTTCATAGATGGAATGGGGAGTATTTGAGGATATACTACAGTTTAGGATTGAAGATGCCCCTGTTGAAGATGCCCCTGTTGCAGAGAATCTATCGGTTGAAGAAGGAAATGTTGTAGAACCCTCTTCTCCTGTAGTTGCTACAGAGGATGATTTGCTTGTTGCTGAAGGAGTTGCGGTTAATATGGAAGAAGAGATGGGTGAAGAAAATATGGAACAACCCTCTACCTCTCTTCAAAGAGAGTCACCAATTTCTAGGGAAAAGAGAAGGGGTTGGGAAGGAATGAAAGAGATGAAGAACCCATAGTCCAGCCGTAGGCAACTCAAATTTCTCCTGCATCCAAGAGACATAGGACAAAAAGAAAAACTCCTGCAGCAACTGAAACCATTCCTGTAGCCACTCCAAAAGTTTATGTGAGAAGAACACAAAATAGGACCCAGAAGGCTCATCCAGCAGGTGATCCAAAAGAGGTTATTGTAGTGGAAACATCAGAAGAAGGAAGCCCTATGGATATTGAAATACAAGAAGAAGGAAGCCTTGAGGATGCTGAAATCTAGGTAGAAATTGATGAAGATAGATTGTCAAATCTTGCTTTTGTGGCACAACAGCTTGAGGAGGTTAATGAAGAAATTTCATAGTAGCCTGAAGAAACTGTTGAAGAAAATCCAAAGCAGTTTGAAGAGAATGTTGGAGACACTTCACATCAATTTGAGGAAAATGTTGGAGAGATGCCAGCACAAATTGAGGAATTTATTGAAGAAATCCCACAGCCTAAGGTAACACTTATTAGACCTCCTTCATCCCTAAGAAGTTTATCCATTGCTTTAACATTTTATAGAAAATGGGAAATAGAGAGGGCTAGGTTGCAAGGAATTATTGATAAACAACAACAAAAAAATAGAAAAGAGAGATTACAAAATTGAGGAATTAGAGGCTAAGGTTGAAAAATTTGCTAGTATGGTCCCCAAATTGATGTAATGTAGGGCACCTCCAAGGGTTTATTCTATGCATTTGAAGGAGTGATATTTGAATTTCAAATTAAACCGCATTTTTAGGGACCTTAGCCCCTCTTTAGAGACCCCTAAAGAATTTTTTATGCTTACTAGACCTCTCCACCAGCTACGAAGAATTTGCTATGTGAATTTTATTTACATAACTATGTTGTACCCTTAGACAATGAGTGGAACCCTTTATTATATATTGGGGATATCCATATCAAAGATTTAATGTCATGGATCCAGAATGAGATTAGCATGGGGACACAAGCCAGAGCATATAAAGATTTAGAGTTTGACTATCCATTGCCATTAAGGAGAGAGTCAAAAGAACCAAAAGTTCTTTATTATGAATGGAAAAAATTACTCATAAGGGATGATGTTAGAAAACTAGTTCTTCCAAAGAGAGAAGAAATCTATCAAGCATATGAGCATCTAGTTCAGATTGACAGAGAAGATACAATAGATGGGTTAACTCAATGCTAGAATAACTTACCAAATCAATTACAGTAGGGGGAACCTTATTCACTACAAAATTTTCAAGCAACTATACAAAGGGCCCCTAGATATATACAACTAGGTAGAGAGAAAACCAACAAATAGCTACAACTGATCTTTCAGCCTCCTATTCTCATGTGGCCACTATTGGGATGTCAGCCTATGGATCAGCCATATGATACAGTCACAGAAGAATCAGCCAAATGGTCCAGGCTGGAAAAAATGAAGGGATTTTATTGGAATTTGGCTTCAGGAGGAATAGGACAAGGAACCATTGGTGATCTGAGAGTTAGTGCAAGAGTTAGAAACTTTTCTTTTGTTATAGGATCAACAAGCTCTTAAATTTGGGGGGCATGATGAGTTGAGACTTTGTCATATTTTTATCCTCAGAACTCTTTATTTTTTATTATCTTTTGGTTTGCATAGTAGTAGTGATGTATTAGAAGTTGACTATATGTATTCCATATGTTAAGCTTGAACTTATTAAATCATTCTTTATCTTTGCCAGTCTATTCCTACAGCGACGCCATTTATTCCTGTAGCTATGTGATTTATTCCTATTTCCATGCGGATTATTTAGGGCAATATCATATGTGAATGAATAGATGTGTTAATTAAATAAAATGCATATGTATGTCCTTGTATGTTATTTTTGTTGTAGTGCAGGTAATAAATGATGTCACAGTGGATATTCACCTATCATGCCTGATGAAGGGAAGAATACGTAAGAGATAATTGAAGATCAAATCGTAGAAGAGCTGAACAAGCATAAGGAACGGCATAAGCAGAGCATTCAAGTGACACTACCAATGTCTAACTTCAATGGGAATTGAATTTTCAAATACCACCATGACATGCAAAGACTGTGGTTTGGTTTAGATCCACATTTCCTGTAGCATAGCTCCAGTTATCTTCTTTATCAGTCTCTCATCCGCCTCTTCTTCTGGGCATGATTTGTGTGGTCTATTATAGTTAATTTATTTTTAATAAAGAGATCTTCTTCTTCTCAAGTTTATTTAGACAAAAGAGAGAATAATAGAGAAGAGGATTTTTTATAAGCATTCTTAAGTTTCTTTTCATATTAAAAAACTATAAACATTCTTAAGTTTCTTTTCATATTAAAAAACTATGTAATCACTTTCAGAAAGCAATGAATAAAGTTATGTTATTTTGATCTATTAAGAGTTGTTTTCAAGAAGCCTCGTATCACTCATCCAAGGGGGGCCACTTGGTGAGTGATCCTATGCATTCGTTAAAATGATTTATCTTTCCTTATCAGTGGTAGAAGTTCTTGTGTTGACTATTCCTGCAGCCACTAGAAACAGATCCAGTGATTGTTCTTGCAGCCAAGCTAGAATAGAGTAACAGTAACTTTTGTTTATCAGCATTGAATTTGTCTGGTATTGTTTTTATGAGTTTATGCAGAAGTCTTCATGTAGCCTTTTCATTGTTTACATTCTTGTTTACCTTTTTCCGCATAATGTTAATTGTTGCAGTATTGCAGAATAGTTGTTGCAGGAACTTAGTGCATATATAGTGCAGACCAATTTCAAGTACCACGTCCTTGGATTGACAATCAAATGAACACTAGCTATGGAAATAGTGACTTTACCAAATAGATGTCCAAACTTCAGGTTGAGACTTCAATTAGAGTTATTATTCTTATTGTTGGGTTGAACATTCCTTGTAGACCTTCTCTAGGCAAAATGGTGAAATCGGTAAGAAAGCTACTAGATGCAAACCTCAATGGACCCAAATGGTATTAAAAACATGTTAGAATCCACCTTCACACCTCTACAACAACTCACAATAGCAGAAGGTAAAATTTACAAATTGATGTCAAGACAGCAATGATGAGCAAGTGGGAAACACTTTGAAATGGTAGGGTTCCTAGTTAAACACTTGATACAAACACCTTGAGATTGACAAGAAGAAATCCCTAGAAGAGATGGAGAAGGACTTGGAGGTCTTAGAGAATAGCTAGACCTAGAGAGTTGGTGGAACTGAGCAACACTAGCTAGGTGGAGTGTGAGCAAGCTAGGTGAACCCCATCAATCCCCCAAGATTTATACCTATCTCTCTCCCTATCACTCGCCTCTCTCTCTCTCTCTCTCTCTCTCTCTCCCTCCCTTCCTCTATTTTATACATGTAGATCTCCTTCCCTCCTCTCTCCCCTTCTATCTCTACTTAAATCTATCTGTGTTCTCTCTTTCTATACATACCTCTCCATCCTTCCCTACCTACCTATATTTCTCTAAATAAATCTCTATCACACCCTCTCTCTTTATTCCTACATCCCTCATTTCTTCCCTCTCTCTACTTCTCTACATATCCTTCTATTTGTACTCTCTATTTCCCCTATCTTTGTATCTATTTATCTACTATCTCTCTCTGTCTATCCATCTATCTTCCCTCTTACTCTATTTATCTCCCCTCTCCCTCTCTCTACCTACCTCTCTTTCCATCCCTCTCTACTTTTATCTCCCCTAACTCTCTACCTCCTTCCATCCATACTAATATTTATCTCATCTCACTCTCTCTCTCTCTACCTCTCCCTCCATTTCTCTCTCTCCCTCCCTCCTTCCCTCTCCATACTATCTCTCTAACTACTTGTCTATATCTACCCTCCCTTTATTTCCCTCTATGGCTCCAACTCTTCGTTCTACTTCTATCTATCTCACCTCTATATCTCTCTCCTTCCCTATCCACCTCTATCTATCTATTTCCCCCATCTCAACTTATCATTGTCTCCCCTCTCCCTCTCAATTTCTCTATATACATCTACCTTCTTGACAAACATCTATTTCTATCCTTCCCTTTATCTCCTATACCTTCCCTTATCACTTCTATAAAGCTCACCTCTTTCTCAACCTCCATCTCTCGCCCTCCCTACCTATTTCTCTAACTCTCTCTCTTTCATTTTCTCTCTACCTATATATGTCTAACTACCTCTCCTACACTCCCCTCATACTCTATATATCTAAATACCTAGATAGATAGAGAGAGCTAGAGAGGGAAAGACAAAGATAGAGAGTAGTGAGATAGACAAAAGTGGAGGGGACAATTGGTGAGAGGGACGGGAGGAGAGATATTAAAAAAGAGGAAGGGAAGATAGAGAAAATTAGTTAGAGAGAGAGTATATGGAGAGGGAGGGAGGGAGAGAGAGATAATATGGATGGAATAAGGTAGAGAGCTAGGGGAAATAAAATTAGAGAGTGATGAAAAGGGAGGTAGGTAGAGAGAAGGAGAGGGGAGATAAAGAGAGTGAGATAAAGAGAAATAGAGAGGGATGCAGGGATGGATGGAGTTGTTGGAAATTGACACTTATTTGATTGGTTTCATATTGTGTCATCGATGGCAACATGTTCTAGCTTCATTCCTTGGTTTGGTTGTTTACCAGCAAACACTTCACCGGCACCGATAGGTATCTTCACTGGTAGGAAGGATTTTATGGGTATCGGCATTGGAGGCCAACAAGATTCACAATAGAATACTGGTATAGGAGGCCGAGATCATTTGGGAGATCCAGCAATCAGCAATTGATTTTGATATTTATGTATTTATGTAATTGAGCCGACATGTATATTCATTTTGTAATTATCTATGTAAGTCGACATAAGGCATGAAAGATTGTAAGGGCATATAGGTTAGTTGATTAGATCATTTTGTGATAGGAGGTAATGAGAGATATGAGAGAGATCATGTACGTGAAGACATTTATGTAAGAGATTATTCTGGTAAGGGTTTAGGGTTTCAAAATCGGATTAGTCAGATCTTGAACTAGAACTCAATCAAGCATAGCAAATGCATTTAATTAGTTCAGTTTTATGTTTTATCATTCAAAGTGACTATAGTCAGTGAAACTCCTTTGTGTTGAGAAGTATTCTCTAGGATGTAAGCCTTCCTGCATGTGGAGGCCCCCATATTATGTAATTTTTTTTCTTGTGGCCAGTGGATTGATATTCTGGATCACAAATCTCACTGTGTTTTTAACTCTTTGAGGTTTTCCATGTACAATTCTCTATGTTATAGTATACATTTGTGTGATTGGCTTATTGATTGCTTTACTTCTTTCAATTATATATGTACCAGTATACTGGTTGGTGAATGCATGTTATAATAACGTTAAAATTAATTATTCTGGTAGAACACTAATTCACCCCCCCCCCCCCTCTCAGTGTTCTTGGATTCCAACAATTGGTATCAAATCCTTGTGCCTCAGAAAAAGTTTAACAGCTTGAGGAAGATCCTAAATCCAGAATCTATGGATATGAGTATGGAGAGGCAACTTGAGGTAGCACTTGAAGATTATGATGCTGAAAGGGTGAAGAACTTGAACTTATAAGAGGAATTGAATTCTGCCAAAGATTTCATTCTTATCCTACAGGAGAGGTTAACTTCTACAAAATCAGGATAATGAAGAGAAAGATGCCCTTAAAGAAAGATGTCAAAAGATGATTCAGGAGAACATGGTCATGAGGAATTAAATAAAAGCCCTAACTATGAGAATGTCAAAGGAGATTGAAGACCGGAAGACGAATGAAGAAAATCTTGGGAGATCTCTAAAATATAGATCTGAAGATTGGATTCAATTGGCTCTTGAAAATGATATGATGAGATCAGATTTAGTGAAATCCCAAAGCAATGAACAAGAACTTGAAAGACAAATGGTAATTCTAAGAGATGATCTGGCTATTGCAAGTGAGTACAAGGACAAATTCAAGGTTAGTTCAGCATAGCTTGATGAATTATTGAAAAGTCAAAGATAGAATGGAGATTCCAGTGGACTTGGATTTGAACAAGGCCAAAGCTCTGGTATTGCAAATGAAGATAAAAAATAGAAGGCACTGGTAAGGTAGCTTAATGCTTACAAATTTAATGGTAGATGCGTTGTTTGTAATAAAATTGGTCACATGGCTAGGAAATGTAGAAATAGAGCAAATCAGAACTATAAATCTACTCTCGGTCAATGTTCTAAATGCAATAAGTATGGTCATAAGACATAAAATTGCAGAATGAATGTAAAATGTTATGCATGTGGGAAATTTGGACATATGATGAATCAGTGTAGGTCAAGTAATTATATCGATTATAGAAAAGCAATTCAAAAGAACAATGTTACATGTTATGCATGCAACAAGATTGGACACATAGCTAAGCTATATAGAAGCAAAAACACACCAGTTTGCAATGATGCGTCAAATGATAAAGGGAAAGAGAAGGTCAATGAAATCCAATAAGATCATATCAAGAAATGGGTAAGGAATTTAGATAATCAATCTGCAGATGGGAATGCTCCAATTACTCAACCAACAGAGGAGGTTGCTCCTGCACAGGTAGGAAGCTCATCCGGTAACTAAGGTAGATGCCTTAGGGGTAGGCAAAATTCATGATAATATTGCTTAAGCCCCAGGAAGGAGTTATGGAAGATGTTCTGGATATTATTTTTGAACTCTTCTGAAGTGTGCCTTGTTAGGAGCCAAGCCTAACTAATAGCTTATACAAGAATGTTTTGTTAGGAACAGATCTGGTTAAGGACCACCCGGTTAAGGGATTGACTAAAAATACCATGTTAAAGGTAATACCCTGTTAAAGGTAACCTCAATGGAGGATTTCAAATCCAAGCTAATGGATCACCCGGTTAGAGGATTTAAACAACAAGCCTATTAGATCTTACCATGTGAGAGGATTTCAAATTGTTCTAATGGTTAGAACACAACAAGTTCTTTGACCAATTTGGAAATAGCACTTCCTTGCTAAATCAGATCCTTTACCACTCATATCTTCCTTCACATCATTCTGCAGACACACCTCCTAGTTAGACAATAATCACTTTCACACTTAATTAAATTTTTGAACCACACTTTCAAACAATCCACCGACCTTATGAATAGATACATTAGGTCGTTAACACAACACAAACCCTCAAATTATCATAGGGATTACAAACACATCGGTTCAATCTTGACCATTAGATTTCTTTCAATCAACGTTACATTCTTCTATGCATCTACAACCGCTCATGGATCATCGCACTTTGAATCTTGTAACACATCAAGCATTTGTCACTTCATACTATGCATTTTATCATTCCCAAGATAAATGGTTATCTTTATGCACAAAAACCTTTTTGAAACTCATCACGTGCAACATGATTTTGTGGAATCTTCATCATTGATCATCATTCGGTCATAAATCATCACAACCAATCTCCAAGCTCCATCGGTTAGGGCTCTTCTTCTCAACTGGATAGGGTTACCGGTTGATCTTCACTGCTTCATTACCGGTTGATTTACGGGTTCATTACTGGTTGTTATTGACATCAATGACAATACTTCCTAATATACTTCTTCAATGCAATCTTCATGCAATGCCAACATTCTCTCCCTTTGGCATTGATAGCAATATAAATATCAATACCAGTTGATTTTTCATGATTGAGAGTAAAACATATACACGGGTATAGGAATCCTAGTTTACATTTTGTAACATATACTATCCTTCAAATGATTTAGGTATAGGAATATTGGTTTACATTTTTCAACATAAACTATCCTTCAACTGTATCTTTATATCTTTAGCTGGTAACTGTTCTACAATCTGTCTTCTCTCCTTAACATATAAGGCTATTAATCATATACTCTTCTCCCCCTTTGACAACAATGCCAAAGTGAAGGTAAACCATTATGTTTCTTATCCATGCTTCACTGATCTGCAAGTAGCTGCTCCCCCTGTGGAGTAGCTCCATTCTTCACCAATCCTTCTTCAATATTTTCAATAGGCTCTGGGATTGATGTCATCCATATCTACTTAATTGACTTCTTGTAGGGATGCAACCCCTAAGTCACCTTTGAGATATTCAAATGTAGCCTTACGTAGAGGCTTAGTAAAAATATCTGCTAGCTATTCTTTAGTGGAAACATGCTCCAGTGATACATCTTTGCTTTGAACTTTTTCTCTCAGGAAATGATACTTCAGCTCTATATGCTTTGTCCTAGCATGCAACACTAGGTTCTTAGAAATATTTATAGCACTTGTGTTGTCACAGAAAATTCTTACCGGTTCTAATATCTTCAGCTAGAAACCTTCCAATAAATGTTTCATCCAAATTGCTTGTGTACAATTCATGTAAGCTACAACATACTCAGCTTCTATTGTTGATTGAGAGATACAACTTTGTTTCTTGCTGCTCCATGACACTAATTTGCCTCCAAGAAAAAATGCTCCTCCAGTTATACTTTTCCTATTATCAACATTGCCTGCCCAATCTGCACTGGTATAGACCTTTAGGTCAAAGTCTCCTGCATATGGATACCATAATCTATAATCTATTTTGCCTTTCAAGTATCTAAAACATTATTTTGGTTGCAATCATGTGTGACTCCTTCAGATTTTTTTGAAATCTAGCAACCAATCCTACTACATGGGCAATGTCCAATCTATTGTGGACAACATAATGTAGCTTACCTAGCATGGATCTGTATTCCTTTTCATCAACTGGTGTAGAATCATCTTCCTTAGACAATTTACAGCCTATAACCATTAGGGTTCCAACTAGTTTACAATCTCCCATTCCAAAAGTTCTCAACACTTCCTTCACATACTTGGATTGTGTGATAAAAATTCCTTCTTTCATCTATTAGATTTGAAAACCTATGAAATTTTTTATCTCACCTACCAGTGACATCTCAAAATCATGACACATATCATCATTACCTCCAAAAAAGATATCATCAACAAATACCTCTCTTACCAGTATTTTATCTCCTTCTGTCTTGAGATATATGTTACTCTCTTCACTGGTTCTTTGAAAAACTATCTTTACTAAGTGAGAGTGTAATCTTTCATACCCTACTCTTGGTGCTTGTTTCAATCCATATAGTGCCTTATGTAGCTTTAACACCATATCCTTTTCTTTAGTTAATACATAACCATTTGGTTGTTCTATGTAGACTTCTTCTTCCAATATTCCATTTAAGAATATTGATTTAACATCCATCTAATATACCTTAAATCCTCTATATGTTGCAAATGCAAGTAGAGTCCTTACTCCTTCCAATCTTTCTATTGGTGCAAATATCTCACCATAATCTTCACCTTCCTCTTGTGCATATCCTTTGCATACCAGTCTGGCTTTATTCCTCACCACTGCTCCATCTTCATTCAATTTATTTGTGGATACCCACTTTGTGGCTATTACATTCTTGTTTTCCAGTCTGGGTACCAATGACCATGTATTATTATTCTTTATCTTATCAAGTTCTTCTTCCATTGCCTTGATCCAGTCTTCATTTGCAAAGGCTTCTTTTGTTGTTCTCGGCTCAATGGTGGAGATCGTACAAGAGTTTTCTCTTAGCCTGCTTCTAGTTAACACACCTAAATTATTGTCTCCAATAATCTGATTGGGGTTCTGATTGAGTCTGACATACCTTGGAATAACATGATCTTGGTTTTTTAGGTTCTTCTTCTTCTTCACTTTCTTCATCTTCTGCTGGACCTTCCTATTCTGGTTGAACTGGGACTTCTATGTTCAGTCCTCCAACTTCTGGCTTTACTAGTTCCAGTTCCAAAAATTGTGTGTTTGGTTCTTCTTCTTCCTCCTTCTTGCTAGTTTCTTTAGATTTTTCAGGAAATTCATCTACTCAGACATCGACACTTTCAATGATCTTCTTAGTCCGGTTGTTGTAGAACTTGTAATATTTTCTCTTGGTGGAGTAACCAAAAAATATGCCATCATCACTTTTTCCATCAAACTTTCCAATATAATCACTTCTTTTGATAAAACACCTGCTACCAAAATTTTTGAAGTAACTGAAATTCGGTGATCTACCATACCAAATATTCATTGGGTGTTTTGTCCTTATCTCTTTTGACCAGTATCTGGTTCATTGTATAAACAGTTGTGCTGATAGCTTCTCTCAAAAATGTATTAGCTACACCTCCTTAGATTAACATAGTCCTAGAAGCTTCAACCACTAACCGGTTGTTCCTATCTGCAATACCATTCTGATGTGGTGTCCTTGGTGTAGATAGTTGCCTCTTGATCCCATTGTTTTCACAGTATCTAGTGAATTCCTCTGAAGTAAATTGACCACCTTGATTAGTTCTTAAACATTTTAGCTTCCTTCCACTTTCATTTTCAACCAAGGCTTAGAATGCTTTAAATTTATTGAATGCTTTTGTCTTGTCTTTCAAGAATCTGACCCACATCATCCTTGAGCAATCATCGATAAATATCATGAAGTACCAATCTCCTTGAATACTCCTAGTCCTCATTGGTCCACATAGGTTAGTATGAACCAAATCTAGCAAATGTTCAGCTAAGAAAGATTTACTCTTGAAGGTTGAGGTTGTCATTTTCCCTAATTGACATTCCCTACACAAGGAATTCACCAGTTTGTCTAACTATGGAAATCCTCTTACTGATTTTGACTTGTTGACTCTTACAATGTTATCAAAATTCACATGGCAAAACTTTTGATGCCAAAGCCAACTATCTTCTAGTTTTGTAAACAAACAATTGTTGAACACAGAGTACCACTGAGAGGGGGGTGAATCAGTGGTTCCTAGGTCTATTTGTTTTCTAATCTAACTTGAGAATATCAATTATGTACTTAATCACATAGAAAGTCAAACTGGTAATATAAGAAAGAAAGGTAAAGTGACCATGCACACACAACCAACTCACCACACCAGATTTACAAGGAAAACCCAATATGGAAAAACCTCAGTGAGAAAATTTGTTGAAGTCTACTACTCCAATCCAGCCTCACAGTAAAACACAGTTACAAATTTTAGGGCACCAACCCAAGGAGCACCAACCCCTGCACCAAGCTCCAACTTGGTAATGTATATTGAAATACTATTTGAGTACAATTTAGGCTTCATACTGCAAATGAATTCTGCATCTCTTGAATCAATTAACTTTATGTTATCTTTCTCTCCTTCTCACACATAGTCTCTCAGTACACTGTGTCACACTGGGATGTTGTCTACTCTACCATGCCTTACCGATAAGGATCAACTGCTTGACTATGAAACTACTGGTAGAGTCTTCTGACCGGTTTTCCTGCTTACTCACATTGTAACCTGATCAAAACCCCTTCTCAAGTTTTCTTCTTCCAACTCCTCTCCACACTACTTTCTTTACTGCAACATCATCTTTTCTGTTCATTTCTCCATTTTCTTATAAGATGATTTCCTGCCAAAACATTTCAAAATCCAGGCGGTTAGGGTTTCTTCACCATCCTCAAGGCAAATCAAATCTAGTTAGATCTTGCAATATCTAATCTCCTTGAAGTCCAACTCCGTCATTTCCGTCCCTTTTAAGACACATTTTACAAACAAGGGAAACACAATCCTTTATATAGATTTACATCTATCAAATTGCTATTAATGCCTCTGTTGTTTCCTTCTTGAGGTATTCTTTTAATCTGATCTTCTTGCTTCGATCCAGGCGCCAACTACTCCCCTAATCTTCCACTATCATTCCTTCTTCCTCGAACCACAATCAATCTGATGCAATCCCTTGATTTGCGGTTCCTTCATTAAAGGCAAATATTTGTTTCATCGACCCTATGGATGAAGCTTCACCAACCACACCTTACTTGCCACCTCAGCTTCACACTAATTAAGACATGGCTTTCCAATGTTCAATCGATCTGACAAACACATACTAATAAAACCCTTTTCCAGTAGAGTGTTCTTCACCTATTGATCGGTATAGCATCATGTACCGGTTGTACATCTTATCATTCTGCCTCTTCATTATTATCTAAGCAACCATCTACAATGTCCAATCTCCATCGGTTGACATCAATGATAGCTAAGTACCAAAATGCCAACAATCTCCCCCTTTGACATTGATGTCAACTTCTCATAATCCACTCCATACTGGTAAAATTCACTGCCTTTGAAACAATGACAAAGGGTACTTGCGCACTCCCCCTTTGAACCACACAATGTTCCCCCTAAACCACACAAACCTTCCTAGGTAAATGATATAACTCCCGACTTGTGTCAGAGGTACTCAAACATGCTTACCGGTAGTGGTTTGGTGAAAATGTCTGCTACTTGTTCACCAGTAGGAACATAATCCATTCTTACCTCTTGTCCTTCAACCTTCTCTCTGAGGAAGTGGTATTTGATTGCAATGTGCTTTGTTCTGGAATGCATGACCAGATTCTTTTCTATGTTGATTGCACTTGAATTGTCACACCGGATGAGAATGGGATCAATGATGTCCACTTAGATATCTTTGAGAGTCTTCTTCATCCAAAGCACCTGAGAGCAACATGTAGCAGCAACAATGTATTCAGCTTCAGCAGTGGATAGGGAGACTGACTCCTTCTTCTTGCTATGCCATGAGACCAATCGGTTGCCTAGAAAGAATGCACCACCGTTTGTGCTCTTTCTATCATCAATACACCCTACCTAATCAGTATCGATGTATGCTTGCAAAATTAAATTTCCCTGTTTAGGATACCACAAACCATAGCTGAGCATTCCTTGTAGATACCTAAAAATTCTGCTAACAACATTCATGTGTGACTACTTTGGTGTAGCTCAAAATCTGGCCACCATACACACTGCTTGAACAATATCTGGTCTTGAAGTAGTTAGATATAGTAGACTTCCTATCATAGATCTATACAAAGTCTGATCCACTACCAGTTATTCATCATTCTTACTTAACTTACTGCCAGTCACCATGGGAGTACTTACTGGTTTGCAATCTTCCAATTGGAATTTCTTCAGCATCTCCTTTGCATACTTGACCTATGAGATAAAGATTCCTTCATCTTTCTGTAGTATCTGCAAGCCAAGGAAGTAAGTCAATTCACCAAGCATTGACATCTCAAATTATGATTGCATCTGATCAGCAAACTCTTTGCAGAGAGTATCCTTGTTTCCACCAAAGATGATGTCATCTACATACACAACCACAATAATCATGTAAATCCCATCTTTTCTTATGTACAAATTGTTGTCAGCACTTCCCTTTTTGAATCCCCACTCCTTTAGATACAGATATAATCTTGAGTACCATGCTCTGGGGGCTTGCTTTAGACCATACATAGATTTCTTTAACCGACATACAAATGTCTCATCATCATGCAGCAGAAATCCTTCCGGTTGCTCCATGTATACCTCTTTTTCCAAATTTTTATTTATAAAAGCATATTTTACATCCATTTGGTACACTTTGTAGCTCTTGTAGGTAGAGTAAGCTAGAAACATCCTAATTGTTTCTAATCTAGCCACCGGTGAAAATGTTTCTTCAAAGTCAATCCCTTCTACCTGAGAGTATCCTTTGCACACTAGTCTAGCTTTTTGCATCACAACCTTACCTTCTTCATTCATTTTGTTCTAGTAGACTCACTTTGTGCCAATGATGTTCTTATCTTTCGGTCTAGGGACTAATTCCCAAGTCTTGTTCTTCTCAATCTGGTGCATTTCTTCTTCCATGGCATCCATCCATTCTTATCTCTTGCTAGCCTCAATGAAAGTTTTGGGTTCAACTTTAGTCATGAGACATAGGTTGACTTGTTCATCATTCTGGGCAAGTCTTCTTCTAGTCTATACACCATCACTCTTATTTCCCAAAATTTTCTCTTCTGGTTGATTCAACTGTACATACCAGTTGGGAGACTTCTAAGGTGATGCCTCTGGTTTAGTGTCAGACTGAACATCAATATTTTCATCATCGGAGTCATCATACCAGTTAATGTATGGTTGATATCCTTTGTGCATATCCTCATCAACTCTTACATGCACGTTTTCAACAATTCTTCTTAGTATTTTATTGTAGCATTTGTATGTCTTGTTGTTTGACGAGTAACCAAGGAAAATCCCTTCATCACTTCTAGAGTCAAAGATTCCAAACCATCCATATCTTTCTTAATGAAGCATTTGCTTCCAAAAACTTTGAAATATTTGATTGATGGCTTCCAGTCATACCATAATTCATAAGGTGTCATCTTGTTGTTTGATCTTAACTGAACCCGATTCAAGGTGTATGCAGCAGTATGCACCGCTTCTTTCCAATAAGTATCTGGTAGACTAGCCTCATTCAACATAGTACTGGCCATCTCCTTAACTATACTGTTCTTCCTTTCTACCACACCACTTTGTTGTGGTGTTCTAGGAGCAAAGTATTGTCTTCTAATTCCATGTTTTTCACAGTAATCTTCAAATTCATTTGATGTGAACTCTCCACCCCTGTCTTATCTTAGACATTAATTTGTACCCACTTTCCTTTTCCACCATCTTCCAAAAGATCTTGAATCTTTCAAATGCTTGTGATTTATCTTGCAGAAAGGTGACCCATGTCATCCTTGAGTAGTCATGAATGAAAAGAATGAAGTATCTTTCAGCGGCAAGCGCTCTTGTTCGAGTTGGACCACATATATCTGCATGCACAATTTCAAGTGGCTTGGAGGTGTTGTGCTCCTTTGTTCTGAAACTTACTCTTGTTTGCTTGTCTTTTACACATTCATCACAAAATGTGTTTATTGGCTTGATGATGGGTGGAATGTTCCTCATACACCCCTTTTTGCTTACTACAACCAAGTTTTCAAAATTTATGTGGCCTAATCTTTTGTGCCACAACCAACTTTCATCTACTTGTCCTAACATACATTGGGACTCATAGCATTCCTTCAGATTATAAACATTTCCATCAGTTCTCTTTCCTTTTGCCACCACTTTACCAGTACTATCTTTCTTTATCTGACAACCAGTTGAATCAAAGGTGAATTTGTAACCTTTGTTGCACATTTGACTCACACTTAGCAGATTATGTTTGAGGCCTTCCACATAATATACATCATGTGCCTTCAATTTTCCATCAATGCTTAGTGTTCCTTTTCCCTTTATTTTGATGGAGGAATTGTCTCCAAACCTTATCGATCCACCATTCTAATCTTCAAGATTAATGAATTTTCTTTTGTCACCAGTCATATGGTTTGAGCAACCACTATCTACTACCCATAGATTTTTCCTCTCAACAAGCAAGGTAGTTTGCACTATGAGACTTGATTTTGTCTTTTCCTTTTCTTTCTCAACCCAAACTGGTTTGATTTCCTTCTTATTGTCAGCTCCTAAATTCTACTCAGGTTCAGATACTAATCTTTGATCAGGATTTTCCTTCACTTGCTTGATCTTCTTGTTTCTGCATAATTTGGCTATGTGTCCAAATTCTTAAAAGTTATAGCATTTTATGTTTTCAATAAAAGAAGCATCTTTAATGCTATTATAAGATAGTGGTTGGTTCTTCCTATAGTCAAAGCTCTTATGTCCATATCCATTGCACTGATAGCAAACAACATTCATATCTCCGAATGCATTAAATGAATTTTTACTTTCAAAATTCATAAAAGGTTTATTGTTTAACCTATAGTCAGCTATTATGTGCCCAAATTTATTACACCGGTAATAGTAATCATGAAAATTTTATACATACCGGTCGTTTTGTCTTGGTCCAAAATGGAACTACCTCATTGGGGGTCTTCCATTCATGTTGTTAAATCTGGTGAATCCTTCTCGGTCAATCCTAGAATTCCTTCTCGGATCTACAAATTTGGGCATGAAATGTGACCTCCAGTTCATTTCTGTATGCCAGTTTGGATGCCGATTTCTAACAATATTAGCATATGCCTTTTTACCAGTTTCCTTGCCTATCGTGAATGTCTTCTTTTCTTCTCCTTCAATTGAAGAAGTGAACATTATCTCTTTGTTGGATTTTCCTTTGTGGGCTAATCCTTGACCAACCTCAAAGCCTAAACCACCAGTGTCTTTGGATTGCTTTTGTTTGCTCAACATCTTATCCAAAGCTTCAGTGTTGCCTTCATACTTGCTTCTTATTTTTATTTCTTCCTTTCTTTCCTCAAGCTCCTTTCTGAGCTTTATTATTTCTGCTTCTATCTGTTGATGCTCATTTTCTTTCTTTGTCATGTCAAGGGTTGTAGCTTCACCGATCCTCTTAGTTTCTTCTAGGTACAACTTTAAGTCAGATATGATTTGACCGGATTCTTCCAGAGACTGCTTCAAGAGATCTT
Organism: Cryptomeria japonica; assembly: GCF_030272615.1. NCBI lineage: Eukaryota > Viridiplantae > Streptophyta > Pinopsida > Cupressales > Cupressaceae > Cryptomeria > Cryptomeria japonica. The sequence goes on from NC_081409.1 coordinate 54,892,054, forward strand.
GTTCATCTACTGCAATAAGCTTAACTCTCTTGATTTCTCTTCTTGTTTTACTTAGCTCTTCAAGTGCACTGATAAGTTCACTTTCCAAATCCACTTCAGCCTTAACATCCTCTTCTTCCTCATCTTCAATAGCAAGTCTGTCAAATTCCATGAAAAGATTTACTCTTCTGTGGTTCTCATGGTCATCATCTTCTGATGCATCCTCATCATATGTTGTTTCATCCTCAATGGTATATAAACTATGTTGGTTCTGGTAGTCTCTTCTTCCCTGTCTATGGTTATTTCTTTATATGTCTTTTCTGATAGATCTTCTGAACTCTCTTGACTCATCTCAATCAGTTTCTTTATGAGGACAACTTGCAGCGAAGTGTCCTACCTTCCCATAGTTGAAACACTTAAGTGGCAGCTTTCCTTTGTACTAGCCTGATCCTCTTTTGAGCTTCCTGACAAATTTTGATACTTCAGCATCAGAGTCTTCACTGGATTCTTTAAGAGTAACAGCTTCCTTCCCCTTTTTGGTGGTATTGAAAGTAGCTTCTTTTCTTGAGGAAGTCTCACCGGTTGTTCTCATCTCATAGGCTATCAAGGAACCAAATAGTTCATCCATAGTAAAAGTTTTCAGATCCTTGGCTTCTTCTATGGCTGACACTTTAGTATCATATTTGGGAGTGAGAGATCTAAGTATCTTTTTCACAAGAATTTCATCTGCAATCTCTTCACCAAGTCCTCTAATAGCATTCATAGTTTCATCAAATCTGTGAAGGTATTCTGCAATTTTTTTATCATCTTTCATTTTGATGCTTTCAAGTTGGCTCCTTAGAGTTTGCAGTTTGGCCTCCTTGACCTTTGCATCTCCCTCAAACAATCTCTGCGACTTGTCCCATGTTTTCTTTGCTGAAACACAATGCAAAACCTTGAAAAATTGATTATCAGACAGTCTACTCAATATGGCATGTTTAGCCTTTGCATTATTTTCATATTGCTTCTTTGCATCTGGATCAGTGGGAGGAGTATTAGGAACAACATACCCATTCTTGATTGACATCCATACATCAAAGCCAAGAGATGAAATATATGTCTCCATTCTTCTGCTCAAGAAGGCATAGTTAGATCCATTAAATAAAGGGGCTTTTGAGGAAGCAGACTCACTTCTTTCCATTGTGCTCAAAGTCCAGAATCTACCCAAGGTTTAAAGATAACTGGGAACTTAGGCTCTGATACCAATTATTGAACATAGAGTACCACTGAGAGGGGGGTGAATCAGTGGTTCCTAGGTCTATTAATTTTTTGATCTAACTTGAGAATATCATTTATGTACTTAATCACATAGACAGTCAAACCGATAATATAAGAAAGAAAGGCAAAGTGACCATGCACACACAACCAACTCACAACACCAGATTTATGAGGAAAACCCAATATGGGAAAAACCTCGGTGAGAAAAGTTGTTGAATTCTACTACTCCAATCCAGCCTCATAGTAAAACACAGTTACAAAGTTTAGGGCACCCACCCAAGGAGCACCAACCCCTGCACCAAGCTCCAACTTGGCAATGTATATTGAAATACTATTTGAGTGTAATTTAGGCTTCTTACTACAAATGAATTTTGCATCTCTTGAATCAATTAACTTTCTATTATCTTTCTCTCCTTCTCACACACAATCTCTCAGTACAGTGTGTCACACTGGGATGCTACCTATTCTGCCATGCCTTACCGATAAGGCTCAACTGCTCGCCTATGAAACTACTGGTAGAGTCCTCTGACCGGTTTTCCTGCTTGCTCACACTATAACTTGATCAAAACCCCTTCTCAATTTTTCTTCTTCCAACTCCTCTACATACTACTTTCTTTACTGCAGCATCATTTTTTCTATTCATTTCTCCATTTTCTCATAACATGATTTCCAGCCAAAACAATTCAAAATCCAAGCAGTTAGGGTTTCTTCACCATCCTCGAGGCAAATCAAATCCAGTCAGATCTTGCAAGATCTGATCTCCCTAAAGTCCATCAGTTCAACTCCATCATTTCAGTGCCTTTTAAGACATGTTTTACAGACAAGGGAAACACGTTCCTTTATATAGATTTACATCTATCAAATTGCTATTAATGCCTCTGATGTTTCCTTCTCGAGGTATTCTTTCAATCCGATCTTCTTGCTTCAATCCAAGTGCCAACTTCTCCCCTCATCTTCCTCTATCATTCCTTCTTCCTCGAGCTGCAATCAATCTTATGCAATCCCTTGATTTGTGGTTCCTTCATTAATGGAGGATATTTGTTTCATCGACCCTATGGATGAAGCTTCACCAACCACACCCTACTTGCCACCTCAGCTTCACACTAATTAAGACATGGATTTCCAATGTTCAGTCGGTTCGACAAACACATACTGATAAAACCCTTTGCCAGTAGAGTGTTCTTCACCTGTTGATCAGCATAGCATCCTATACCAATTGTACATCTTATCATTCTACCTCTTCATTATTATCCAAGAAACCATCTACCATGTTCAATCTCCACTAGTTGACATGAATGACAACTAAGTGCCAAAATGCCAACAAAAATTATTGACTTTAGAGTTTAAATGAAATAAGTAACCTCTGGTTCGTTTGCCTGTTCCAATCAGTTCACCTTTGCTTCCAAAGATCTTGCAAACTCCATTCTTGAATTCTAATGGGTAAGCTTTGTCATTGAGTTGAGAAACACTCAAGCAATTGTTTTTCAGACCTTGAACCCATTAGACATCATATGCACTGCTCTTACTATTCAAGGAAATGGATCCTTTGCCTTTCACCATGTAGGGAGAGTTATTCCCAAATCTAACAACACCTCCATCAAATTCATCCAGTGCTAGAAACTTTCTCCAGTCACCAGTCATGTGGTGTGAACAACCACTGTCAACAATCCAGTCATCTGAATTATTCAAGTGAGAGACCATTGCCTTCTAATCCGATATGTCTTCTTTGATAGCAACAAAGAAAATGTCCTCATTTGTATCTTCCTTGGATTCTTCATCTGTAATACCTTCATCCACTGTAATGAAACAATTTATTTTTCCTTTTCCTTGAAACATCCTATATTTCTCTTGTTTTTCCTTGTTATCTTCATTAGGACAGTTAGCAGCAATATGTCCTATCCAATTACATGCAAAACATTTCAGTGGTAATTTACCTCTATACTTACCAGTACCTCTAGGTAACCGCTTGGCCAACAATGCTTTGAGTTCCATCAGGCTATCTTCATCATCTACCTCTTTTCTAGATCTAGATTCATGACTGTAACTTACTTCTCTTCTTTTCCTTACTGGTGGGGTTGAGACTGAGGTTGTAAATGCAGATTCTGACCTTTGAACACTTCCATTAAAACCATTTAATTCAAATGCAATCAATTTACCAATGATAGAGTCAAGAGTTACCTTTATCTTTTCAATAGATTTGAGTTCTTGAATAGTTGCAACTCTGATAGCATAGACCGGTAGAAGGGTTCTCAATACCTTGCTAGCCATAGTGGAATCCTCCACTATACCTCCAACACTTTTGATTTCTCCAACTATCTCCTTGATTCTTTGACCATACTGTTGGATGTTTCACCTTCAGTCATTCTCATATCATCATTTTTTTCTCTAAGACTCTCTTCCTTGGCTATCTTTATATGCTCATCACTGCCATAGTTTTCTTCCAATTTCTTCCAAACTTCATATGTAGTCTCCAATCCATGAACATCAATATATTTTGAATCTGACAAGTACTAATGATGGCTTTCAATGCCTAGCTGTTTTCTTGTTGCTCCTTCTTCTGATCATCTATTAGAGTTCCACTAGGCAAGTTATACTTAGCAACAACATGATCCCAATACTAACTTTTTAAGCTCTTAATGTAAATCTTCATCCTATTACTCCAGATTTTGTACTTATCTCTATTGAACTTCAGACCTTCTCTCTTCATCATTTTCTCCCGGATCTTTTCCTCAAGCTATTAGGCTTATACTCAAGAGGACCTAGAATGCTCTGATACCAATTGATAATATGATGAAACTATAAAGATCTGGTCAACTACTGAGAGGGGGGGTGAATCAGTAGTTGGAAAATAAATTAAATTTTCACCAAACTTATTTTCAACTTAGAATCAACTCACAAATTTTACTGGTTTTGTCACCTTAACAAATCTCTAGCTGCACTGATAAACCTTACCGGTTGACCTAATACTTCAGTGATATAATACAACAAATCTGAAACTTAAATATCTTTTGACCAAAACCTTAAACCACTTCACTAATATCAATAATAACATATTTCAGATCATTTCCAATTATTTAAATATATCTATGCAGATTTACCAATCATTCATATCAACCATACCAAAAACACATCCATAAAATCATTCACCACTTGACACAATGATTTTTCACGTGGAAACCCAAATGGGAAAAACCACGGTGGGGATGAATACCCAAAAGTATTTTTGAACTCTGCTGAAGTTTGCCTTGTTAGGAGCCAAGCCTAGTTAGAAGCTTATACAAGAATTTTCTATTAGGAACAGATCTGGTTAAGGACCACCTGGTTAAGGGATTGACTACAAATACCCTTTTAAAGGTAACCTTAGTGGAGGATTTCAAATCCAAGCTAATGGATCACTTGGTTAGAGGATTTCAACAACAAGCCTATTAGAGCCTACCCAGTGAGGGGATTTCAAACTGTTGTAATGGTTAGAGAACAATAGGTTCTTTGACTGATCTGGAAATAGCACTTCCTTTCTGAATTAGATCCTTTATCGCTCCTATTTACCTTCACATCATTCTGCAAACACACTTCCTGTTTTGGCAACAATCACTTTCTAACTTAATCAAATTTTCCAACCATACTTTCAAACAATCCATCGACCTTATGAATAAATACATTAGGTCGGTAACACAACACAAATCCTAAAATTCTCATAGAGATTACAAATACATCGGTTCAATCTTGACCGTTAGATTTAATGCAATCAACTTTACATTCTTCTAAGAATCTACAACCACTCTTGGATCATCGCACTTTGAACCTTATAACACATCACGCGTTTGTGACTTCATACTATGTATTTGATCATTCCCATGATAAACGGTTGTCTTTACATGCCAAAACTTTTTCAAAACTCATCACATGTAACATGCTTTCATGGCATCTTCATCACCGATCATCATTTGGTCATAAATCATCACAACCTATATCCAAGCTCCATCGATTAGGGTTCTTCTTCTCAACTTCATAGGATTACCGGTTGATCTTCACTGCTTCATTACCGGTTGCTATTAACATCAATAACAACACTTCCTAATATACTTCTTCAATGCAGTCTTCATGCAATGCCAACAGTCTGCATATTACCACCTTGGATGATTCAGTTGGTGCATTTTCCCATGTTCTGGAAGGAGTCATTTATGTGGAAGACATCAGAGAATACATTCATTGCCACATTGAGGATCTGGGTACTAGTGACATCAAGAGAATGTATATGAGCGAGTTGATGGGAGACTCTGGAAAGATCAAGCCCGAGTATAAGCACATTGAGGATCTAGAGTTTACTGACATTCTAGATATCCCTGAATTCAAAGATGAGATCATCAGATATGTATTGAGTAGAGTTCATGGATAATTTGTTTGGTTGGACAAACCTTATAATATCTCAAAGGATTCCATTAGGGCCATCACTAGTTTATTGCAGATTGGTCAGCATCAGGAGAAAAAGGTTTCAAATGATCAGGTTAACAAACTCACTGACACAACTTCAAATCGGTGATTGATGAGGGTCAGCACCATCACTGATAGAGATATCTAATTTGGCAGCATGATCATTGAGTATAAGGTAACTCAATCAAACCATCTAAATTTTGTTTCTAGATCCTACATTTATGCAACACATAAGATTATGAGGGAAAATGAGAAGTTAGATCTTTATGGATGGATGTTAGATGATTTGTTAAATAACCTTGTGGAGATTAAAGGAGAGAATAAGGGGACATTCTGGTATGGGAATCTTATTATCTGCTTGATGCTATTTTTCATTAATGAAACTCCCACTTTTGGGAGGAGACAATGGGCATTTGATATCTAGGTAGGAAGATAGTTGAAATAATCTATTGCTACTCTGGGTAGTCAATGAAATGATAAGGTTTGAAGTTATTTCAAGGCATTCTAGAAGGCATTGAAATCTAGAGAGATAGTTCTTAAACAAATTATTGAGAAATACTCAACTAAGATCTTCTTTATGGTTAAAAAGGATGAAACCTTAATGGAAGCAGTCAAACCCTAGAAGATATGGATAGAGGAGATGGGATATGAGATTGATGCTGAGATTTTAGATACTTATGCAAAGATGTTGATTGATGCTCCTATTGATGAGGCCAAGAAATCCTTTGGTACTACAAAATAGAAGAAACAAGGGGTTCAAGCCAAATTTAACCGGAAGAAGAGGGACAAATAGTAGGGCAAGTCTGACAAATTTGTTGAACAATTATCCTAGGACATCAAATCATAAATGGATATTGTTCCAAAAAAAGGAACGAAGAGGAAAGAGGTTTAAGTATTCATTGAGCCTATTCCATCAGACTCTCGAACTAAGGATGACACACCTTTAGCATTCAAGAGGGTATTGAGGAAGAAAGGTGAGGAGTCTAAGGAGGTAGAAAGGAAGCAATCAGTAAGTAAGGTCACAATCAAGGTACCAGAAAACACAAGAGCTCCAAAGGAAACACCTTCTGCACCATCTAGTATAAGCAGAAGAAAGAAGATGGATGACACAGACCTTGTGATTGTATTTGGTAATGTAACTATTATTCCACCTAAGACTTGTGCAAAATTGGTAGATGAAATCACTAAGGATTGTATGTTAAAAAATGTACAATTATATTATGAACATTTAGATGATGATGAGTAGAGAGAAATTGAGGAAGTAGTTTTATTATATTTGAATATTTATAAGAAAGCTTTGTTGGAAATTGAGAAGAAAATATTGGCACAACTATATGACAACCTAGATGTTAGGAGATTATCAGCTATGGAGGAGGACAGGAACATAAAGATTCAAGAGTTGTTAGCTACTTCTGGATCCATTACTCCAAATGAGTTGGATATGACACTTGAGGTTGTAGATAGAAAAAAATTTCACAGCAAGCATAGGATAGTTAGTCTTATGTTAGGTAGGGTTAATGAGATAATCAGTGAGACCCACAAGGAATGGGTTCAACTCTTTATTGATAACCCTGGTTTCTACACTTCACCAAAAGCCAAAATAGATACAACTGACATCTCGATTGAAGGGAAAGGCAAAGGTATAATGGGTATCTCATCTACAATTTTGAAAGATAATAAGGCATTGGATATAGAGCCCTTGGTAGAATCTAATATACAGGACGCAGAGGTGATACCAGCAAATGTAGAGATACCGACAGATTTACTAAGTGTACAGGTTACTAATGTTGAGGATAATAGTCCTTTGGATCAGAATGTATAGGTAAAGGTCACAGTTCATAAGGAGGAACTAGTAGTAACTGATACTGCACCAAGTTGTGAAGCCACTGGTACAAAAGAGGAAGTTATTAAAGCTAATAAACCATCAGAGGAGAAGAGAGAGGAATCTGGTAGGGAACCGGTAGTGAGCACATCATTTTTGTTAATTGACACCTCCCTGGTACAAAAGAAAAGCATAATTGAGATGATTTTTACTAAGATCATGATGATGGTTGCACAGAAGATGATGAAGGAAGGATCTGCGGACAAAGGAATTATTGATCAGTCAATCCCAATATTGCACAAACTTGTCCTGAAGTGCCATTTTTACAAAGGAGAAAGCCCATTCGGCAAGCTCAACATTATCACTGAGCAAATTTCTAAGGACTTTCAATCTTCACAGCAGATATCTAACTGACAGGCATTGGAGAGATTCACACAAGCTAAGGGAGCTACTTTTGATCAGATGATTGAATCAAAGAAGAAAGAGATTACTAATAAACTGAAGTTGATTGATAATGCTTTAAGGCAATGTACTAATATTTATAGAGTATGTTGTAACCCAAGTCTACTTACTATAGAGATAGATAAAGGGATTAAGGATTTACAGGAGAAAATTGTACGTATAGTCAATTATTTTGATTGCCCAAATTCTTTTACTACAACTATTGATGGTCAAATTTTGATTTTGGAAGCTCAAGTTTTAGCTCTTGAAAGGGAAAAAGACAAAATTATAAGGAGGGCTAAAGGTCTTAGAGGATTGGTGAGTCCCTGGTTGGACTCTTTAAGTGTAAATAAGAAGGAATGCATTGATATGGTTGGTAAGCCCACACTGGAAGAGCTTAAGGATAAAGAGTCATATTCTCATATTCTTAATGGACTTGTATCTATTTCCAGCACATTGAAATCTAGTTGGGATGCTTATCTAGAGTTTTTGGAGAAAGACTATCCAAAAATTTTCAAGTATATTAAACTCTGGTAAGATGTTTTGGGACATATTCTTTGTACAATATTTCATTCTTCATCTTGGTTTTTGATTTTTTTCTCACATTGATGTCAAAGGGGGAGGTATAGGTAAAAAAATATTCTTGACATCTATAGGTATGGAGTATTTTTATGATGAATACTAAGAGGGGGGGGTGAATTAGTATGCCAAAAATTACTGCACTAAAACACTTACACAGTCTAAAGATAAACTGGTAAAGTAGTATGACAGTCAAACTAGTTACCACACATACAAACCAAAATGCAAATAAAGCATTCACCCACAAAAGCAATACAACCATAACACAAGATATTTGACGTGGAAACCCAACTGGGAAAAACCACGGTGAGATGGAACTCACAAGTCACTATCTACAGACTAGAAACTAGACCAGTTAAGGTCAGACTGGTTAAGGTCTTACAATGTTCTTCACTAGAACAGATCCTGTTACGAATCTCAATCTCTGTTAGGAGATAAGTCCGATTAAAGACTACCTTGTTAGAGGATTTTTGATTCACATGTGTGAACCACCTTGTTAGAGGATTTTACAAAGGCTTTGAGGCCTACCCGGTTAAGGGTTACAGACTTGTCAAAGATGTGAGTAATCAACAAGTGTTTGATCTATCTAATAGCACAAACTTCTTGGTTAGATCCAGTATTGCTCACAGCTAATGCATTCTAGCATTACTTCAGTCTTCTCTCTCTCTCTCTCATAGTTACAACTTGATCTTCTCAGATAAGATCATTCTCACAACAACTCAACTTCCACCTCAAACCCTAGCTCAACATTAACCCTTTCAGCAACAACTTAAAACCCTAGACATGATGTTCTTTTTAAAGGAATCTGATTTCATGTCGGTCCAACAGGATTACTTTACAATTTCCTAGGTTCAATGAATCTAGACATACTCAGTAACACGACACAAGAATCACCATCAATGTGTCGGCACCATCAAACAATCGGTGGATTGGTAACTCATCACAAAATGCCGGTTGATAACTCATCACAGAGTATTACCAGTTCCTACAAAACACCGGTTGCCGGTTTGTCAAAAATGAAGACTGGTAAGAATGTGTTGTGCTGCATTTCTCCCTCATACCACTTGGGATCTACGAACCGCTTGGGGTCGACATGCCGCTTTAGACTGGGAAACACATTCTGCAAAATCACTAGTCTAGAGACTAGTATACAACATACTGGTTGCAACAAATACCGGTTGAGCACAAGCTCATACATATAAAGGGGATCTCAATACAAGTGTGTGTCCATCAATGACAATCACAACATAAACATCAAAAATGCCAACAATCTCCCCCTTTGGCATTGATGGCAACACTTAGGAAAATAAAATTTTGACATCTAAGTGTTTTACAACAAAAACTTGCCATTAACAAAATTGCTCCCCCTAAGCATATACACTATCCCTTAATCAACACATTGTATAGCAATTTTGTATACAGAGCATAATCATCAGAGCATCTAACATATATCACAGCATATATCAAAATTTTAAAACAAATACTTCTCCCCTTGATATACTTCTCCCCTATATGACAGAAGATCAAAATTTTGTTTAAAACCAAAAACCAGATATACTTCTCCCCCTTTGCCAACAATGACAAAGTACCGCTGAAAAACCTATTTCTGTATATATATAAAAGAGTTTATGACAATAATGAATAATACTTGTCAAAAACTGCTTTATAGTCTTGCAAAAATTGTTTCATGGATAGGGACCAAGACTCAAGTAGGGAGGTTGCCACTTCCTTCTCTATCTACATCTGGGATACCTGTTCCTCCATGGCATTGATTGTGCACAGTTCTTGTGTGATTGTCAGGGCATCTAGGTTCAAATAACACCTCTGAAGAATTTGCAGTCATGGAAGTAATACCAGTTGAAGCTCCTGCAAATCCCTAGACTGTGTACTAATCTCTTGCTCCATCTTGGCTGACTGGACTTGGAACCGGTGAACGGTTTGCCCATATGTTGCAAGGGAATCATAAGGAGTCTTGAATGTGCCCAAGTAGGACTATAAGTCCATTTGAAGCTATTGCTTCTTGGCTAGCACATCATCACAGAATAGATGAGGTTGACAGATTTTGTTGAGTAGCAAGTTTCCCTCATCCAAGGCATTCCTTATGTCCTTTTGATCCTTTAGCAGTTCAGTCCTAAGCTCATTCAACTTCTTCACTAGAGCAACATTAAGAGCCTTTTGGTGCTCTTTCTTTACATTGGCCTCTGCTGCTTCTTCTAGACTCTACACCTGATCATCCACTATAGTACATAGAAGTTTGAGTTATGCTAGTGATGATTCAGTGTCAGGAAGATTAGTACCAAGGATTAAACCGATAAGAGTGTCTAAATCCGCCTGAATAATATCTTGTTCTCTTTTCTTGCGAATGCCTTCAAGGCGCTCTTGGGAAACCTTGATGCTCTACATAAGCTCAGACTCACTTGCAGATTGGAGATCAATGGGGCTCAAGATAGCAGCCAATTTGGCTTGGCTATTGGTTTCCTTAGGAGTTTCCATCTGTGAGGTCTTCATTGCTTCAATTGTTTTGTCTGCTTCTTCCTTCTTTTTCTTCTCCTTCTCTTCCTTCTCTTTCTCTTCTCTCTTTTTCTTCTCTTCCTCTTCCATCTTCTTCTTGTCTTCTTCTTCTTTTTGCTTCTGCTCTACTTCTACCTTCTTCTTCTGTTCTTCCTCTTCCTTCTTCTTCTTCTCTTCTACTTCCTTCTGTTGGCAATATTACAAGGATATTGAGAAGGTTGTTGATGATTATGGACATAACTAATTAAAGATGTTTTACTGTCTTGATATTATTATTTTGTCATTGATGTCAATAAATTAATTTTCTAATTCAGTATGATGTTGCCATATCTTAAGAAATATGATATGAAGATTATAAAGAAGTCGATAAAGACATAGGAAAGAATATGATGAATAAAGGGATAAGTTATTCAATGGGCAACTCTACCGAGTTAGACAATGATGAGATCTTGATGCTTTAGATTATTCTAACATCATACATATATTGTAAAATGTAAAGGTCAATACTATACTATGTTATCAAGCAAGGAACCTAGTCGATAAACCCTAAGCAACCTAGTCGGTAAACCCTAAGGTTATCGCAGTCGGTTAATGAAGACAGAATGTCTACCGAGTAAAGTTTAGTATTCACCGAGTTGTAACCGAGCTATAACAAAATGCATTAAATGTTTACATGTGATATTTAATGAAAGATGTTGATGAGCTGGAGCAGATCAATGATTGGCAAGTCATAGAAAAAGTTTATTAACGAATCTAAAGCAATGGAAAGTCGGAAAGAAGATCTATAGCTCAGATTGAACCGCATTACCCAAACACAAGTTCCAAGATGAAGGTGCAAGTTCTCAGGTGGGGTAAAACATTTTCAGATTGAAAGATACAATGAACTTAGACAAGATTGAAGATCTGATGGCTATGATTGATCATGGGAAATGTGATCAAGGAGATTAAGCGGTTAGAAGATTGTTTATAAATAAGGAACTGTTGATAAATAATGTATGCGGGCAAGTGTATGCACAAGGGATGCTACATAGTGATTACCGAGCACAAAAGCTTGAAGACCTGTTAGAATAACAGAGTATTGATGCCCAGTAGATAGACAAGATTAGTTCTATGTCTAGATTGTATTGAACAAATATGAATCTGCTTTAGCATTTTAGATGTGAAGTCGCAGATAGATTGTATTACTGTTATTTTATGAAAGTGATAGGAAATCTCTTAACCGAGTGGACTTAACAGTCTTATATGTAAATCCTCTAACAAGGTGACATTCTAAATGAGTGTTTGAAATCCTTTGACAAGGTCACTTCTAACAAAGTGAAGATTCTAATAGATCTGAGGGAAATCCCTTAACCGGGTCACATCTAGCAATGTGTTTTGTAATCTTTAAAAGGATTGGCTTTTAACCAAGCATACTCTAGAGGAGTATATTTCTTAGTGGGTACGAAATCCCACAGTGGTTTTTCCCTATTTTGGGTTTCCATGTTAAATCTGGTGTTATGAGGTTTATATTGTTCATATGCTTTTGAGTTTGCATGTTTGACAGTTTTTTATTATATGACTGATATATTACCAAGGTTGAATCTGATGTTTTCATTGATGATTAAGTTTGTATGATTTACCCCCCCTCTCATCTTGTTGGATATTGGATCTGTACTTATATTAAGTATCAGAACTATCAATTGGTATTAGAGCTTTGGACTCCAAAAGGAAAGTTTAAAGGCACTTGAGTTAAAGATCCAAAGATGTATAAGAGGGATGCACCTAAGCTGAATAAGTCAAGTTTCTCTACATGGCAGAAAAGGATGAAGCTACATCTATCAGGAGTTGGAGAATATGCTTTATACTATCTGGAGAATGATTTTGTTGCACTAAGCACCTATCCATTGACTATGGAAGAGATAAAGGCAAAGCAAGAACACATTCAAGCAATGATTGAAATAACATCTACATTGATCGATTCTGAGTTTAATGATCTAAAAGGCTGCAATGATGCAAAGGCAATGTGGACTAAGCTCATATCTATATATGGAGGAGATGAACATGTTCAAAGAGAAAAAGTTGATAGTCTTGGACAACTTGAATCTATGAGGATGAATGAAGGTGAGAGCATAACCTAGTACAGTACAAGACTAAAGGAGATTGTAAATCAAATCAAAGGAGCAGGAGGAACTATTGAAGAAAAGGAGGTGACAAGTAAGTTGTTAAGAACCCTTCTACCTGCCTATGCAATCCGAGTCTCTGCAATCAATGAATTAAGGTTTGTACCTAATATGTCAGTTTCCTTGGATGCCACTATTGGTAAGCTACATGCATTTGAGTTAAGTAATTTTGATAACAATGGGTCATCGGTAAATAAAATTGAATCTGCATTTAGTTCTTTTCATCTGAATGAATCTAATGATTATAATGAGAGAATGTATAAGTACTCTAAAGGAGATCATAGTGGAGCAAGTGAAAGATTTCGGAAGAACATGGAGGAGGTACATAAATTGTATGAAGAAATCAAAAAGCAAGAAGAATTTGAAGCATTATTGGCCAAAAGGTTACCAAGAGGTAAAGGTAAGTATAAAGGAAAACTACCTTTGAAATGTTTCAATTGTGATAAGATTGGACATATGGCTTCTAACTATCCTGACAAAGATTTCACTGAAAAGAGAGATTACTGAGATGACAGACAAAAAGATAATCATTATAGAGGTCACGGAGACTTCAGAAGAAGAGATAGAAAGACTTTCTTAATTACTAATGAGGAATCTGAAGATGATAAATCAGATGAGACTGATACGGAGGAAGTTGTTTATGTGGCTATCAAGGATGGATCAGATGAAGAAAGGTATGAAGAAAAAGCCCTAATATCTCACATAAACACTAATGATTCTTGGATTATAGATAGTGGATGCTCACATCATATGATAGGAGATAAACACAAGTTTGTTATGTTAGAAGATTATGATGGAGGCTATGTTAGATTAGGTAATGATACACCATGTCTGGTAAGAGGTAAAGGATCCATAACACTTCTTGATAAAGCAAGATGCAATGATGTTTATTGGGTTGAAGGTTTGAAATATAATTTGTTAAGTGTAGCACAACTAAACAACACAAGTTACTGAATAGAATTTCAGAAGGGAATTGTCAAAGTTCATGACAAGAATGGAAAGTTAGCTACTACCGGGACACAAACAAAAGGTAATACATTTCACCTTGACTCTACTCACAACAAGTGTTTGCATGCAAAGATTGATAATACCTAGTTATGGCATAAAAGGTTTTGTCATGTTAATTTTGATAATCTGATCAAGATAAGTAAGAAGCACAGAGTAAGAGCTCTACCGAGTCTTGAAAAACCTAAGAATGCTATGTGTTGAGGATGCCAAATGGGTAAGATGACAAGATCCAACTTTACAAGTAAGTCCTACACCTCTAAGGGAATTTTAGATCTTGTGCACACTGATCTTTGTGTTCCTATGAAAGTTCAAAGTTATTATGATGATAAGTATTTCATATTATTTGTGGATGATTATTCAAGGATGATGTCAGTAATGTTTTTAAAAGAAAAATCAGAAGCTTTTCAAATGTTTAAGTGGTACAAGACTAGAGTTGAAAATGAAACAGGAAGACAACTGAAATGTCTTAGATCAGATAGAGCATGAGAATTCACTTCTGATGATTTCAACCTATTTTGTAATGATCATGGTATTAAAAGACAAGTCTCTACACCAAGAACTCAACATAAGAATGGAATAGCTAAAAGAAGAAACAAATCTATTGTAGATTGTGCTAGAACACTGATGATTGAGAAGAAGGTTCCACAAACATTTTGGAGAGAAGCAATAAGCATAGCTGTTTACACCTTGAACTAAGTTCAATTGAAGAAAGGTACCTTGAAGACACCTTATGAAATCTGGTATGGCAAGAAACCTAATGTAAGTTATTTTAAGATCTTTGGAAGCAAATTCTATGTTCATAAAGATGATAGAAATGGCAAGTTTGATCAGAAAAGTGAAGAAGGAACATTTCTAGGATATTCTTCTAGAAGCAAAGCATTTAAATGTCTGATCAAATCATCTAACAAAATAGTAGAAAATGCAAATGTGAAAATTGATGAATTTGTAGAAAGAACTGATGACAGGAATTCCAAAGAACCAGAAGACTATGATGAATTTGTCTATGTGCAACCGAGAAGTCCTACTGAGATAACTGTTGAAGGAAATAAGGAAGATATCCAGTTATCGAGTGATGAAGAGTATCATACAGAGCCTACCGAGCTTGTATTAGCCAAATATGTCAGAAGACACCATGCACCAAGTTAGATTATAGGAGATAAGGATGATCCAGTGATGACAAGGAACAAAGTGAGACAAAACACATGTTTGATATCTGAATTTGAACCGAGAATAGTGAAAGAGACATTCAACAGTGAAGATTGGATAAATGCTATGACTGAAGAGATTGATCAAATCAAGAAGAATGACACATGGACACTGGTCCCAAGATTGAAGGACAAAAATGTAATCGGTACAAAGTGGATCTTCAGAAACAAGTTAAATGAGAAAGGTGAGGTCATTCGGAACAAAGCAAGATTGGTTTGCAAAGGTTATGCCCAAGAAGAAGGAATTGATTATGGTGAGACTTTTGCACCTGTTGCTAGACTTGAAGGAGTTAGAACATTGTTGGCATATGTTGCTTTTAAAAACTTCAAGGTATATCAAATGGATGTAAAATCTGCATTTCTGAATGGAATATTAGAAGAAGAAGTTTTAATTGAACAACCTGAAGGATTTGTTGAAAACAATAATAAAGATCAGGTATGTAAATTGAACAAAGCTTTATATGGTCTGAAACAAGCACCTAGAGCATGGTATGAAAGATTGCACTCTTATTTGGTTAAGATTGGTTTTATAAGAACAAGTGAGAACAACAACATGTACATGAAGAATGATGAAAATGGAATACTAATCTCAGCCATATTTGTTGATGATATTATATTTTGTGGAAATGACTCTTTATGAAAGAACTTTGGAAATGAAATGAGCAAAGAATTTGAGATGTCATTAATCGGTGAGATAAAGTATTTTATAGGCTTACAGATACTGCAAATGAAAAATAAAATTTATATTACTCAATCCAAATACATAAAGGAGATCTTGAAGAAATTTGGAATGTAGGATTCAAAACCAATAAGTACTCCTATGACTACAAACTGCAAACTATCAAAGAATGATGAATCTGCATCTGTTGATTTGACACTCTACCGATCCATGATTGGAAAACTACAATATGTTGTTCACAGCAGGCCAGATATAGCACATGAAGTAGGTATTGTTGCAAGATTCTCTGCAGATCCTAAAGAAATACACATGACAGCAATCAAAAGAATTTTTAGATACTTGAAAGGCACTGAAGATTATGGCTTAGTATATCAGAAAGGAAATAATTTTGATTTAAAAGTTTATA